>NC_091237.1:18513467-18530967 GCF_040958095.1 Procambarus clarkii | reverse complement strand
GGCGTGGGGTCACCAGGTGTGACCCCAGATGACGTGGGGTCACTAGGTGTGACCTACATGCTCCTTGCACATTGAAATGCCCCTAACATGATGTTTATATGATGAAATAATGAAGCACTGAAATGGGATCGAACTCGCATCTCTAGACTCCTCAGACACATATACCCAACCCATTGAACCACGACGAGCTAGAAAGATATTCAGACATTAATATTACCAGTCTTACTTCAATCCACCTCCATCCACAACTCTTAGGCCAGATGCGACAAGGAATTTGAACGTCAGAATAGTTAAATTACATCTGGTACAACATGGCTAATAGGCAGGGTGCAAAGAGCTAGGCTTACATCCTCCGTTGGCACTGATAGATAAGTGCTGATAGATGAGTACTCAGGTGTAAGTACGGGTGTAAGCCACAAGACGGGTCGACAAAGCTTGTTTTCTGATTGACAAAGACTTGTTTATTTTTTAAGAAAGAGAGTAGAAACATCTTAATTACGCTGTTATATCTCTTTGGGATGTACTTTTTTTATCTAGTTAATCTTGCATGAGCTTGAATTGAATTGGTTAGGTTCGAGTAGCTTAGGTTAGGTTAGGTTAGGTTAGGTTAGGTTAGGTTAGGTTAGGTTAGGTTAGGTTAGGTTAGGTTAGGTTAGGTTCGAGTAGCTTAGGTTTGGGTTCGGTTAGGTGAAGTTTGGGTTGTTTTGGTAAGGTTAGGTTTTAAAATCCGCTGATGAACCGTCTTGTGTACGATATGACCTGTGTACATATAGGACCTGTGCATGTATAGGACCTGTGTATGTATAGGACCTGTGTACGTATTGGACCTGTGTATGTATAGGACCTGTGTATGTATAGGACCTGTGTACGTATTGGACCTGTGTATGTATAGGACCTGTGTATGTATAGGACCTGTGTACGTATTGGACCTGTGTATGTATAGGACCTGTGTACATATAGGACCTGTGCATGTATAGGACCTGTGTATGTATAGGACCTGTGTACGTATTGGACCTGTGTATGTATAGGACCTGTGTATGTATAGGACCTGTGTACGTATTGGACCTGTGTATGTATAGGACCTGTGTATGTATAGGACCTGTGTACGTATTGGACCTGTGTATGTATAGGACCTGTGTACATATAGGACCTGTGTACATATAGGACCTGTGTACGTATAGGACCTGTGTACATATAGGACCTGTGTACGTATAGGGCCTGTGTACGTATTGGACCTGTGTACGTATAGGACCTGTGTATGTATAGGACCTGTGTACGTATAGGACCTGTGTACGTATTGGACCTGTGTACGTATTGGACCTGTGTACGTATTGGACCTGTGTACGTTTAGGACCTGTGTACGTATAGGACCTGTGTACATATAGGACCTGTGTACGTATAGGACCTGTGTACGTATTGGACCTGTGTACATATAGGACCTGTGTACGTATAGGACCTGTGTACGTATAGGACCTGTGTACGTATAGGTAGTGATGCTCATTAACTTTCACCAGGTGTGACGCCTCATTAACAACCCCCCCCCCCTTTTTTCCTCTTACCCCCCCCCCCAAGCACCTACCTATTTGCTAGTCCCCCCACCCCCCTGTCTCCCCTTCCATTCCCTACCTTCTCACCCCTACACGGTGGAGGGTGCAGGAGTCTTCTCTCTCTCACCTTTTCTCATGCATTTTCCTTTCTGCCTTACTCCCTCGTTCTGTCATTCTCAATCTCCTCCTTTATCAGTAACTTAATATAGGCCACGCACTTTTTTTATGGTAACTTACTAACCACAACCAAAATATAAATTTGGGTTCCGTTCAATATTTTAAGTATTGGCGGCGAGCCGTATTGAACTTCGCTATCTATCCATTTTTCTCCTTCCAAACACTCCACTCATTTTTCTTGGCGTGTTTCTCCTCGCCTCTGGCCTCCTCTCGCGTCTCACGATGTCAACAAAGGTCATCGTTATCTGCTGAGTCGCCAAGATAACTGATAAGATGACTCTCGTCAACTCGAAATATTTAATAGTGGCATCAAAAGATTCCTCCCTTTTTAGAAACTCTTCTTTGTATGCAGGAAGGTGATGAATCAGTGTCCTCTCGTAAGATTTTCTCATGACATGAACGTGATATTAGGGACCCACAGCCTCGAAGAAGAAAATAAAGAGCATTCAGAGAAGACCTCGTGGTGGATTCTCACTGAACACTTTGATATTTTCGTCTCCTGTAACCACTAGTATGAGCAGTTTGGGTGCACTTGAGGGCCAAGTCGCTGCCTGTTGGTAACCCGGAAATATTGATCTCTGTTTTCTAGACCCACTGGCGACTGTTTCCGTTAGAGTCATGGCTTCTTTTATCACTCCAGCAGAAGGCAGCGGACTTTGTGGGTCGTAGAGTGGGCGGTGTGTCGTCAGCGGAGGAGACGTGGGCGGTTTTATTGTTAGGGGGTGAGGAGGAGGGAGGCGTGGGGGTTGTGAACCCCTACACCTGCGCCAGGCAGGTTTGTTGGTGGTGGTAAGGTTGTTATCGTTGGAGAGGGGGAATCCCGTATGGTTGGAGTGGGTCTCCTCCTGAGACAGACAGGTGGGGACAGGCGACGTCTTCATGACCCCTTCACCATCAGACGTGCATAAAAGCTACACACACAAAAGTGGGTGAGTAGTTTTTATAAACGAACTATGGCATGATATATCTATACACCGGGTTAAAAAACCTATGAGAAAAATGATGACCAGACCACACACTATAAATTGAAGGGACGATGACGTTCCAGTCCGTCCCTTCACTTTCTAGTGTGTGGTCTGATCATCATACTTTAGCCACGTTAGTGTGGCTCATCGCCTGCATATGAGAAAAATCAATCAGAAAGGAAAATACATGCAATTATAACGTGGTGAATAAATGCCGTATCCAATTGAGGGTAAAAAGAAATTCAATTTTCTTCCAAACCAAAAATGCCATTGCAATACATATACAATTTAAGTGTGCAAGAAGTGAATGTGCATCATCGATATGTGCATCTTCTCCTTCCACATATACCTGAATGACGTTTTTATTTATTTATTTATTTATTTATGCATATACAAGAATGTACATTGGGAATGTGAGGATACATAACATGATAATTACAGTCTTGTAAAGTCACTAGTACGCTTATGGTTATGTTAATTATAAGATTAAGATCAATATAAAGTTATGTTAATCTACATGGAAGGTCATGTCTAGACCACCAGTCTGAATACAAGACATATAGACAAAGGAATAACTCGTGGCCACTGATCCTTAACTGCTCACCCAGCAGTAATAGGGGTAAGCAGGTAGTTACCTGATTGGTGGATTCCGGGAGATCTTCCCTATGGAAAGAGAAAGCAATATGGCTCTTCAAGACGAAGTCATCTTCGATCCGGTGTCTTTCTGTGGGGGAAAAAATGGAAAATCTCGACTGAAATCGGTCTCTCCCATCCTCCAACCAAAGCCAGAGTATGAGCTCCACAACAGCTACGATATCAGACCTCCAGAAGCCAATTCAACAACACCCACAACGACCGTTATAACTGCCCAATACGACAGTGAAACAGCCACTTTAACAGTGACGAAAACAGTCTTATAACATCTGGATAACAGCTTGAGTTTCCTTGCCCTGGAGCACAGACGAGAGAGAGAGAGAGAGAGAGAGAGAAAGAGAGAGAGAGAGAGAGAGAGAGAGAGAGAGAGAGAGAGAGAGAGAGAGAGAGAGAGAGAGAGAGAGAGAGAGAGAGAGAGAGACAGAGAGAGAGAGAGAGACAGAGAGAGAGAGAGAGAGAGACAGAGAGAGAGAGAGACAGAGAGAGAGAGAGACAGAGAGAGAGAGAGACAGAGAGAGAGAGAGAGAGAGAGAGAGAGAGAGAGAGAGAGAGAGAGAGAGAGAGAGAGAGAGAGAGAGAGAGAGAGAGAGAGAGAGAGAGAGAGAGACAGACAGACAGACAGATAGACAGAGCACGAGTCCAACACCTTCCAAAATGCTATCAGTCATCTGCTCTACTATTGACTCAACTTTACAATAGTTTACAGTCATCGCAAGAGTAAAGTGTCATGCCATCTGTCAGTCCACTAACCAAGTTAAGGAAGTCTGACAAGGGCTATAACTCATTAATTTGGTATATTGGATTAACTGGTGTTCTCTAATTGTTCTCCTGTCCTGAACGATTCACTCTCCGTCCAATCCCATATGCTCTGAACTGCTTGTGTCGAGAGCGACCAGTCTGTTGGTGCTGGCGTGGGGTTATATATATATATATATATATATATATATATATATATATATATATATATATATATATATATATATATATATATATATATATATATATATTTATATATATATATATATATAATGGTAATCTTATATCAAGGTCTCTTCCCATCCAAAGAAAATCGAACTACTGATCTTTCCCAGGATGGAATAGTCACCTAACTCAAGGTAAACAGGTGCATGAGGTGAAAGGAAACGTATTCAATAATTCCAGTCCAAAGAGAACTTTTCACAATATTGATCCACCAGCTTGACCTTGTGGGAGCAAAAAAAGTCCACCAATTAATTCCACCATTTTTCCTTCATATGACAATTTTATAAATTGGATTTTTATGCCATTTTCAATGCAAAAGACAGATGTTTGTGCTGTATTTGAACCTGCTACACGTGTCTGGGATGTTGACACGTGTAGCAGGGGTTGTGGGGGTCATGGTGTGCCAGAGATATCCGGGGTCGCAGTAGGTCAAAAGGTCACTAGGGGTCGATGCCGAGAGGCGACACTGGTCGCCTGTAGACTCACAACTCAGCCACTATGGCTCTAATGAAGGTCAGAGCTGTGAGAGCCATAACTGGCGGCCATAGAGCCTTCACTCTACACGTCTTCAGCGTGACGTGTGATTCTTAGGGTAAATTGGGATTTTGATGATGAGTCTAATGAGTCTAAATGATGATATACCCATCAGGGTAAAATTAATATTGTGTTGCTTGTCTCATCTGTGGCATAGACCCAGTGTTGATGAGAGCTGTGTTACAATAGCCTTATATGTGGTACAGAGGCTCTGTGTGTATTACAATATCGTTGTGGCGGCGACGATAGCCTGTGTTACGGTAGTCTTATTGGTCACCCACAAGCTAAACCAAAGCTAAGTAAGTCATTTACAGAGTCTGCCTCATACCAGTCACCCCAAGCTTAACCAAAGCTAACTCATTTACAGAGTCTGCCTCATACCAGTCACCCCAAGCTTAACCAAAGCTAACTCATTTACAGAGTCTGCTTCACAGCACTCACCCCAAGCTTAACCAAAGCTAACTCATATACAGAGTCTGCTTCACAGCACTCACCCCAAGCTTAACCAAAGCTAACTCATATACAGAGTCTGCTTCACACCAGTCACCTCAAGCTTAACCAAAGCTAACTCATATACAGAGTCTGCTTCACACCAGTCACCTCAAGCTTAACCAAAGCTAACTCATATACAGAGTCTGCTTCACACCAGTCACCCCAAGCTTAACCAAAGCTAACTCATTTACAGAGTCTGCCTCACAGCACAAAACCAGATCATATGCATTGACAATAGAGACAGTACAGTCCCTAGCTCAGTCCGGACTCTAGGCGCCATTCTACAGCAAAACACCGTTTAGGGTAAGTCTTCTGTAATGATGACCAGAACCTGTTGGGGTCTCTCCAGGCCTCGTCTTGTCATGCAGTATACATTCCACACAGTTGTCTGGATCATGGTGGGTCGTAGTCACGTGAGAAACTCTACAGGAATCTAAACAAGGGTTCAGAGTTGGATGGTTGTGTAATTAGATGACCCGTACGAGCTCGTTCGATGTGCACCTCGATCGTTTGCTATAACGGGTTACAGAATCCACTTGTTACACAGTTTTTTGTTCAAAGGGAAGTGAGAGCTTCTAATGGAGTGACCTCGAATTAATAAGTCACCCAGGAGGTGGCACGGGCATGAATAGCCCGTAAATCAGGGCCAAGCCCGACTATATAACACTTAAAAGGGGTCAGGAAAAGGATTTGGAATGGGACGGGGTAGGAAAGAAATGGTGGCAAACCACTTTAGGACGGTCGGGGATTGAACGCCGACCTGCATGACGCGAGACCGTCACTCTATCGTCCAGTCCAAGTGGCTGGACAGTGAAAGAAAACGGGCATGAGTGGGAATAATATAATAAGAGCCGGAGAGGGGAGACTCTTCCATAACACACAACTCATCAGTACTTTCCTCACCCAAGCACCAGGCAAATATCCCTGCCACCCCAGGCAACTCACTCAACTCACAAACTTCTGCCATATTTAATAATAATAAGAAGAATCTGCTCAACTTTGCTCATTGTTGAAGCTGAGACATTGTGAGTTGTGTACGTAAGAGATTGTGTGTGTGTGTGTACTCGTCTAGTTGTGCTTGCAGGGGTTGAGTTCTGGCTCTTTGGTCCCGCCTCTCAACTGTCAATCAACTGATGTACAGGTTCCTGAGCCTACTGGGCTCTATCATATCTACATTTGAAACTGTGTATGGAGTCAGCCTCCACCACATCACTGCCTAATGCATTCCATCCGTTAACTACTCTGACACTGAAAAAGTTCTTTCTAACATCCCTGTGGCTCATGTGGTTACTCAGTTTCCACCTGTGTCCCCTTGTTCGCGTACCACCAGTGTTGAATAGTTTATCTTTATCTACCCTGGCAGTTCCTCTGAGAATGTGTGTGTGTGTGTGTGTGTGTGTGTGTGTGTGTGTACTCACCTATATGTACTCACCTATATGTGCTTGCAGGATCGAGCATTGACTCTTGGATCCCGCCTTTCGAGCATCGGTTGTTTACAGCAATGACTCCTGTCCCATTTCCCTATCATACCTGGTTTTAAAATTATGAATAGTATTTGCTTCCACAACCTGTTCCTGAAGTGCATTCCATTTCCCCACTACTCTCACGCTAAAAGAAAACTTCCTTACATCTCTGTGACTCATCTGAGTTTCAAGCTTCCATCCATGTCCTCTCGTTCTGTTACTATTCCGTGTGAACATTTCGTCTATGTCCACTCTGTCAATTCCTCTGAGTATCTTATACGTTCCTATCATGTCCCCCCTCTCCCTTCTTCTTTCTAGTGTCGTAAGGCACAGTTCCCTCAGGCGCTCTTCATACCCCATCCCTCGTAGCTCTGGGACGAGTCTCGTTGCAAACCTCTGAACCTTTTCCAGTTTCATTATATGCTTCTTCAGATGGGGACTCCATGATGAGGCGGCATACTCTAAGACTGGCCTTACGTAGGCAGTGTAAAGCGCCCTAAATGCCTCCTTACTTAGGTTTCTGAATGATGTTCTAACTTTTGCCAGTGTAGAGTACGCTGCTGTCGTTATCCTATTAATATGTGCCTCAGGAGATAGATTAGGTGTTACGTCCACCCCAGGTCTCTTTCACGCGTCGTTACAGGTAGGCTGTTCCCCTTCATTGTGTACTGTCCCTTTGGTCTCCTATCTCCTAGTCCCATTTCCATAACTTTACATTTGCTCGTGTTGAATTCTAGTAGCCATTTCTCTGACCATCTCTGCAATCTGTTCAGGTCCTCTTGGAGGATCCTGCAATCCTCATCTGTCACAACTCTTCTCATCAACTTTGCATCATCCGCAAACATCGACATGTAGGACTCTACGCCTGTAAACATGTCGTTGACATATACAAGAAATAGAATTGGTCCCAGCACCGATCCTTGTGGTACTCCACTTGTTACTGTTCGCCAGTCCGACTTCTCGCCCCTTACCGTAACTCTTTGGCTCCTTCCTGTTAGGTAGTTCCTTATCCATTCTAGGACCTTTCCCCCCACCCCCGCCTGCCTCTCGAGCTTGAACAGCAGTCTCATGTGCGGTACTGTATCAAAGGCTTTTGGCAGTCCAGAAATATGCAGTCTGCCCAACCATCTCTGTCCTGTCTTATCCTCGTTATTTTATCATAGAATTCCAGAAGGTTTGTTAGGCACGATTTCCCTGTCCAGAACCCATGTTGATGTTTGTTCACAAACCTAATGTTCTCCAGGTGTGCAACCAGTCGTAGCCTAATTATTCTTTCCAGTATTTTACAGGGGATGCTTGTCAGTGATACAGGTCTGTAGTTAAGTGCCTCCTCCCTATCTCCTTTCTTGAAGATCGGCACGACATTTGCCTTCTTCCAGCAACTGGGCAATTCTCCTGACATAAGTGACTCATTAAAGATCATTGCCAGAGGCACGCTGAGGGCCTGTGCTGCTTCTTTTAGTATCCACGGTGATACCTTGTCTGGTCCAACTGCTTTAGTTGCATCTAGAGTTGTCAACTGTTTCATTACCTCCTCTGCTGTCACCTCTATATCTGATAGTCTTTCATCTAGAGTAACCCCTTCCAACAATGGGAGCTGCTCAGGCTCGGTAGTGAACACTCCATGGAAACTGGCATTCAGTGCCTCGCAGATTTCCTTGTCACTTTCAGTATATGCCCCCTCTGTCTTCCTTAGTCTTGTCACTTGGTCGTTCACCGACATTTTTCTTCTTATATGACTGTGTAGTAACTTAGGTTGTTTTTTCGCTTTGATTGCAATATCGTTCTCATAGTCCCTTTCCGATGTTCGTCTTATGTTAATGTAATCGTTCCTAGCTCTGTTGTATCTGCTTCTGTTGTCCTCTGTTCTTTGTCTTCTGTACTTCCTCCACTCCCGCCTGCTGGCCATTTTTGCTTCCTGACACTGTCTATTAAACCATGGGTTATTATATTCCTTCTTATTTTTTCCCTTTACCGTTGGTATAAATCTCTCTTCGGCCTCCTGGCATTTCTGTATGACTAGGTCCATCATATCTTGGACTGTTTTTCCTCTAATTTCTTCCTCCCACTGCACTTCACCCAGATAGTCCCTTATCCTCATATAGTCCCCTTTCCTGTAGTCAGCTCTCCTTTCCCAGATCTCTTGTCCCATGGTCATAATTTTGAATTCCATCATGTAGTCAAAGACTAGGACACAATGGTCACTGGCCCCTAGAGGTATTTCATGCTCTAAATTCTCGATATCTTCTACGTTCTGGGTGAAAATCAGGTCTAATAGGCTCGGTGCATCTCCTCTTTCCCTTGTGTCTTCCTTCACATGTTGTGTCAGGAAATTCCTGTCTATAACATCTACTAATTTTGCTCCCACGTTTCATCCCCTCCATGGGGATTCCTTGATTCCCAATTTATCTCTCCATGATTTAGGTCCCCCATGATCAGCAGCTTCGCTCTCATTCTGTGGGCTAGTGTTGCTGCCTTCTGCAGTTCATCTATACATGCTTTGTTGTTGTCATCATACTCCTGCCTGGGTCTTCTACTGTTTGGTGGGGATTGTAGATTACCATGATCACAATCTTCCTCCATCTACTGTCAGAGTTCCATGTATGAAGCTTGTGCACTCATTGGTAACTCGATTTCCCAGGTCTTCAAACTTCCATTCCGCTTTATTAGGAGTGCTACTCCCCTCCCTGTCTCTGTGTCCTCTCTTTTCGTATCACCTGGTACCCTTCAGGAAAGATTGCATCTGAGATCATGTCATTAATTTTAGTTTCCACAATTGCAACTATGTCAGGATCTGCTTACTCACTCTTTCTTTTATCTCTTCTGCTTTATTAGATACCCCATCAGCATTGGTGTACCAAACCTTGAGATTCTTCATGGAAACTCTTGTACCAGAGTTCTCCCTTTCTCTGGGGGTCTGGGGGGATCTGGGGGATGTCTGGGGGGTGACTGGGGGCAGAGGGGATCTGGGGGATCTGGGGGGTGTCTGGGGGATGACTGGGGGCGGGGAGGGTCCGGGGGATGTCCGGGGGATCCAGGGGTGTCTGGGGGGGTCCGGGGGTGTATGGGGGGTGAAAGAGTTCAGGAGGGGTGCTTGGGGGGCTACTGGGGCTGGGCTTCTAGGAAGGTAGGTAGGAGGGTCTGGGGTAGGGCCTGGGTAGGTAGGTCTGGAGTAGGAAGGGCATACTGGGTCTGAAGATTAGGGAGGGCATAGAGGGGTTGGGAGATGGCGTAAGGTTGGGAGACAGATAGAGGTTGAGAGGTTGGGAGGGGGATGGATAGAGGGGGTGGGGGGGACCTCCCACCTCCCTCGCAAGGGTGGGGGGTCACATGGAAGGAGAGGGGATGAGGAGGGGTGAGGGCAGGGCAGGCTTTGGGTGTTGAGGGGATGAGGTCTGGGTGGGTTCTTGGGGTTGAGGGGATGAGGTCTGGATGGGATTTGGGGGTTGAGGGGATGAGAGCTGGGTGGGTTTTGGGGGTTGAGGGGACGAGGGCTGGACGGGTTTTGGGGGTTGAGGTGATGAGGGGGTCCTTGGAATGTGTGTGTGTGTGTGTGTGTGTGTGTGTGTGTGTGTGTGTGTGTGTGTGTGTGAGTGTGTGTGTGTGTGTGTAAGTGTGTGAGTGTGAGGAACATACGAACACACTCACCAGGAATAAATAGGTGAATGTGTTCGCACTCACTCAGCGATTTAATCCAGTTCCTGCAGAATCGAGCTTTAGCTCCTGTACTCGACCATTTAACACACTGATTGTCTAATTCAATGTCCTATGACCTATTTCCCAATCATATCTACTTTTAAAATTATGACTGGAGTTCACTTCTACAATCTGCTAATTTAGTTCCTTTCATTGTCTGACTACCTTGATATTTTTTTTGTATTAATACATTTAGGCACATATGTATTTGTAGAGACCCTAGACTATATGAAGGGGAGCACAGTGTGTCAAAAAGCTACTAGCTACGTGATGCTAAAAATCCCCATCACACAGGATGGTTAGTCATACAGAGGCATGCGATAAGTAGTCTACACTGGCAGACTCCGGGTGCATTTGAGGATATCATCAATACAAGAGTGAATAAGGTAGCAGTGATACTAAAAGTCTCCATCTCGCAGGATAGCTAGTCATACAGGGCCATATGTTCAATAGCCTGCACTGGCAATGTTTGGGTACACTGTGAGGATATCTTCAAGAGCACGAGAGTGAATAAAGTAATTGCAAAGCTCCAGGTACCTTATGCCAACTGGTCTGAAAGGTCTAATAACTGGGCATTCGGTGATGCAGTGTGGGAGATCATGCCGCAGTTCCTGCTCACAGAGTTTGCAACTGGAGTGCTCAGGATTGGGAGATCCGTCACCTGTAGCCACTTGCCACAGGTAACGGTAACCCAACCTGATCCTGGCAACCACTGTGTCGCACAGTCTGGTCGACGTTTTGTGCAACCCATAGATATAGGTTTCAGGTCTGAACAAATCACAGCTTTTTTTTACTGGTGCTTTCAGGTCGTTGGGAGTCAATAATTTCTTTCCTATCAGACCTGAGTGTTTGGACCAGTATAGTTTTGACAGCAGAGATGGAGATACCTAGATCTAATTCAACTTCCTCTTTATTACACGCTAATTTGGCTGCAATGTCTGTCTCATTATGATGGGTTATATTTATGTGTGAAGGTATCCATACAAAGGAGATTCGAAACCCTTTACTCTGTGCAGCGATTAGGTCATTTATAATTGGTAGTATGAGGTTCTTGTTGTCGATCTTCCAGGAGAAGTTTTCCTCCTTCCAATCTTGAAGAGATCTCGATGCTGTCTTAACCTGTCCTCACACTTACTGCACTGTAGCAGTGACGTTACCAACCACATCGTAAAAATTACGGTGTTTTAGATACATTAACTGCAACGAAATACTGACGATTGAGCCTACAATTAATCAGGGCGCTCAATAGGTTAGTTAAAATACACCTTAGTTCGTACGTATATGACTAGACAAAAACCCCTTCATATATGACGCTTGTTCCATGGTTTAGTACTGTGTACAAGGGGGAAAAACATTGATTTTTAACTTTTCACACTAATGAAATCTCCTTGATCAAATACCTGAAAGTTTCTCAAATTTTCAACGCCAGAGTTCAGATGCTTGGCCCTTGGCATGTTAATATTGAAGTTGGCTTTTCACACACACGGAAGTTACTCCAAACTCCTTCTGAGAAGTAATTAACTTATTATCCTCACATAATTGGCGGGAATTTTAAAGACGAAACAAGGAGGAGCTTTATATTTTTTTTTTCTTCATAGAATAATAAAGGTTGTTACGTTAAGTGGGTTATTCAACACCAATTGAGTTACCTTGAGGTGCTCCCGGGGCTTAGCGTCCCCGCGGCCCGGTCGTCGACCAGGCCTCCACTTACACTGAATCGAGAAAAAAAATTCTTGATCAAGGAAATATTCACTTTTTTTTACTAAAATTGTTTTTTACATTGATTTTTTTAACTAAAGTCGCACGAAGTATCAGTGTAAATATTTAATATTTTTTAATATTAATGAGAAAGAGGGGATGAGAGAGAGAGAGAGAGAGAGAGAGAGAGAAAGAGAGAGAAATAGAGAGAAAGAGATAGAGAAATAGAGAGAAAGAGAGAGAGAAAGAGAGAGAGAAAGAGAGAGAGAAAGAGAGAGAAATAGAGAGAAAGAGAGAGAGAAATAGAGAGAAAGAGAGAGAGAAGAGAGAGAGGAAAGAGAGAGAGAAAGACAGAGAAATAGAGAGAAAGAGAGAGAGAAATAGAGAGAAAGAGAGAGAGAAATAGAGAGAGAGGGAGAGAGAGAGAGAGAGAGGAGAGAGAGAGAGAGAGAGAGAGAGAGAGAGAGAGAGAGAGAGAGAGAGAGAGAGAAGAGAGAGAGAGAGAGAGAAATAGAGAGAAAGAGAGAGAGAAATAGAGAGAAAGAGAGAGAGAAAGAGAGAGAGAAAGAGAGAGAAATAGAGAGAAAGAGAGAGAGAAATAGAGAGAAAGAGAGAGAGAAATAGAGAGAGAGGGAGAGAGAGAGAGAGAGAGAGAGAGAGAGAGAGAGAGAGAGAGAGAGAGAGAGAGAGAGAGAGAGAGAGAGAGAGAGAGAGAGAGAGAGAGAGAGAGAGAGAGAGAGGGAGAGAGAGAGAGAGAGAGAGAGAGAGAGAGAGAGAGAGAGAGAGAGAGAGAGAGAGAGAGAGAGAGAGAGAGAGAGAGGGAGAGAGAGAGAGAGAGAGAGGGAGAGAGAGAGAGAGAGAGAGAGAGAGAGAGAGAGAGAGAGAGAGAGAGAGAGAGAGAGAGAGAGAGAGAGGGAGAGAGAGAGAGAGAGAGAGAGGGGGAGAGAGAGAGAGAGAGAGAGAGAGAGAGAGAGAGAGAGAGAGAGAGAGAGAGAGAGAGAGAGAGAGAGAGAGAGAGAGAGAGAGAGAGAGAGTGTTTCAGCACCCAACATGTACCTCTCTACATTTTCCACACCACAATCACCGACATACAAGCCAAAATCATCAGACCATCGTGTGTACAATCAGGACAATCACGCCCCGCAGAGAGGCAGTAAAGCTGGTGCCGGGTTGACCAGTGGTAATACTCGAGGCTAGTGATAATACTCGAGGCTAGTGATAATACTCGAGGCTAGTGATAATACTCGAGGCTAGTGATAATACTCGAGGCTAGTGATAATACTCGAGGCTAGTGGTAATACTCGAGGCTAGTGATAATACTCGAGGCTAGTGATAATACTCGAGGCTAGTGGTAATACTCGAGGCTAGTGATAATACTCGAGGCTAGTGATAATACTCGAGGCTAGCGGTTATACTTGAGGCTAATGGTCAAGTTCTCCCATTTAGGGCTCTTCCTTGCCTCTTGCAGTAACTATAACACCACTGACAAACGCCTCATGGAGAAGGGGGAAAGTTGTATCATGCAAATTTGGTTGTTGGCCCTTTCCAAAAAGCATGATAAAATTCCTGCAGGATGATGATTCTGTGGTTTAGGTTATCATAGGGCGTCTAGTGATTGTTGTTTTAACTACAGAGTGTGTGAAGCATTAGGTTAAAAATATATTATTCTGGCTTTAATACTCTCGGGGGATTTGAACCATAAGTTAATAGTCTTGAATACTTTCTTATGCTCAGATCCTCTTTCTTGATCCTTTGTGCTTGCTAAATCTCATTCGGATAGAGCAAAAAAAATGGATATAGTACAGTTGGGTTAATTCTCAATTCAGAATTGACAATCTTGGGCGGGAGAGAAATGGATAGACGCGTTTCCTATCACCTAATACCTCTGTTCACCGAGCAGTAAATAGGTACCCGGGAGTTAATCAACTTGGTATGGGGTTGCATTCTGGGAAGGGTTCGACCCCGAGGAAGAGGTGACCTCGATATAAGCCGTAGAAATATATATATATATATATATATATATATATATATATATATATATATATATATATATATATATATATATATATATATATATATATATTAATGCACAGACTACCCTATTCCAGTAGCTGAAGTTTATAACTTTTTAGTTGGCCAGTGTTCGAGTCCCCTGGTGGGTTGAGTGTCTAAAAAGTTATATATATATATATATATATATATATATATATATATATATATATATATATATATATATATATATATATATATATATATATATATATATATATATATACTTGCTGTCACAAGTTTAAACTGTACAGTCTCTGTTATGTCGAAGTGTAGTAGTTACTATGACGAAGAAATTGGGTTGTTTGTGTAATGTAGAACTGAAACAATCGCCGGCATGTCAGAGAGAACTGCGGGCGGCTGCGTCGGAGCTGAGCAGTGAGACGACCATCTTGAGGAGTTGGCACTGCCAGGTGCTCTGATGGTCGTTAGGGTCATATTGCGGCCCTTCCCTCGTCTGGGGGGGTAGAGTTGTCGCACTTTCTTGCCCTCCCTGGCCACCGTAACTACCAATACCATTATCACCACTACCACCACTACCACAACCACACTATCACCACTATTACAACCCCAATCCCCATCCCCATTCCCACTACCACCCCTACCACCCACACCACCACCACCACCACCATCACCCCTACCACCCCCAACATCACCACCACCACGACTGCGTTATTGGGCACATATAGTAGAGTTGAAAGAAGGGATCAGACCAAAAGACCAGTTTTTTAATTATTATTATTCTTAATTTCAACCACAAACGTGGCCACACATTTACAATACTAACCAGCATATATACATTTTCTTCTGTCCTCCATGGACAGGGTTGGACATCTGTTCTACCTATATCTCAGTGATTTATTGAACAATCAACCACAGAAGGTGATTGTAGTGCTTTTAAAATGCTAAAATGCGAAACACCAGGTAAAGAAGGCAAGGAATTGCAGATACGATAACAGCAGAAGGTAGACGATCTTCCTCCACTGATAATAAATTAGAAAGGAAGACAACAAATGCAATATTGCAATTCAAGTCCATAAAATATGCAAATGAGATAGAACAAAAATATCACACTTAAATTAGGAAGGAGGTGGATGAAAATAATACTAAATCAGCATTTGGTTTAATGGGCAATGCAGGAAAAGTAGGAGACACAAAAAATCATGGAAAAAAAGTATAGAACTCGACACAGAGAACAAGAAAAAGAGAGAAGTAACAACTAAGAGAATCAGAAACAAGTTCACCCGAGTCAAGCGAGCAGCTGAAGGGCAATTTGAAAATAGACATTGCGACAAAAGTTGAAGACGACCAACCACAACTATTGTATAACTACAGAAGAAAAGCAACAGTAATAGATCATATGATCAGGCTGAAAGTATAAGGGGGATATTCTCACAGAAAACGACGAAGAGGTGTGTGTGACGAGCTCAGCAAGAGAGGTTCCAAAACGTTTGCAAAGTAGAACAAGTTTGGAGACCGAGTTTAAGGAGATGATAGCCAACCAGGATCAACATTAGATGATGTAAACGTTACTGTAAAGAGCAGACAAACAGCCTGATTGAACAGACTTGATATCACCACATCTGCTGGAGGAGGCTTGGAGGGGGGGTTATCTACATCATGCGATAATTAACATTTCAACATAATACTCATGAATGCCAATCTCTCAGAAATCCTGAAAAAGATCGACATAGTTTCAGTATTCCAAAGCGAAGACAGACAGGAGGCACTCAGTTATTGAGTCATTAATATGCATTCGTTGTAAATTGGCGGAGAAGATAATCAGGATGAAAATAATGGCGCACCTGGAAGGAATAAACTTTGTAATGAAAGGTCAACAAGGTTTGGGAAAATCATGTCAGACAAATTTAAAAACTATAATATGTCCTACTGAAATACATGAAAAAAGAATGCTGGATAGCCTGTATCTCACATATTGTATAAAAAATATACACATGCCTCTGCTCCTTTGTTTTGGTCTACAAGAGAGAGAGACAAGCTGAAGTGGGTGTGAGAATACCTGACGGGCAGGAAACAGAGGGTCACAGAGAGGTGTTGAGGTAGTGAAATGCATAAACTCATGCAGGCTCTCCAAGACTCCGTCCTTGGATCATTGCTTGTTACTTAATCAATATGACTGACTTACTTGAGTTTGTGATAACATATCAATGTTATCAAAAGTCAAACTAACGAGGACTGAACAAATCCACAAGGGCCGTGACGAGGATTCGAACCTGCGTCCGAGAGCATCTCAGACGCTTCCTTAATCGACTGGCAGCGATTAAGAATTCGAACGTCCGGAAAGTTAAATTGCAACTTAACAGGTGCAACAAGGCTTATAAGGGGGCAATAAAGAGCTAGACCACACTCTCTTCCCCGCCCCCCCCCCCCGCCCCCCCCCCCCCCCTCCGGTAGTCACGTTACCTAAGCACTTGTAGCCTACAACATTTAGTATAAATCTTATCAAAGTATATTACGCAAATTGCTCAATTATCTCGAAACTGCATCAAGTTTTTTGTCAACATGTATAAGGAAGAAAAACATGAAACTAGTTTTGTGGTGAGCGTCACTAAGGGGGATCTGATCCCCCCTTAGCCTGAACAATACACTTCCGTCTAGAATTCAAGATCATCTGAATCCATTGTTTTCTGAACAGCAGTCGAGAGGTGGGTCTAGGCAGGAAACTGAAATTATAAATGGGTGTGAAAGTTCCTTCATTCCTTAGTTTTATTCCCAAGCTCCTTGTCCTCAAAATTCACCTCATTGTCCTCATACCTCGCATGTCCTCATACCATGTTGCCTAGCAGTAAATTAGGTACCTGGGTGTTAGTCAGCTGTCACGGGCTGCTTCCTGGGGGTGGAGGCCTGGACGAGGACCGGGCCGCGGGGACACTAAAAGCCCCGAAATCATCTCAAGATAACCTCAAGATAAGATACCTCACGTCCCTGTCCTCATAACCCACCTCCTTGCCCTCATAAACCTCCCAGGTGCTACATAGTCGCACTTGCTCAGTTCTTTCTCCTCACAATCACCTTATCTAGAAAGCTCTAAATTCGTCAAAAATTGTTCTATAAACACGCACACGGATTAAATCCCCAGGCGAGGTGAAAAACAAATCCCTTTACACCTTTTAAAATCATATCAAGACAAAACAAACAAATAAAAACTCATATTTTGCCTCATTGGCTCGACCTGCGGCGCTGAGTCATGAGTCTCGCGTGAGACAAACTGCCTCGTTCGAAC
>NC_091237.1:18498467-18510967 GCF_040958095.1 Procambarus clarkii | reverse complement strand
GTTATATAGGTCAAGGTTAGGGTGAGGTCGCCCAAAAAAAGCCTAGGTCTAGGTTATGGTTAGGGTAGGTAGGTCGACGAAAAAACATTAATTCATGAAAACTTGGCTTATTAGGCAAATCGGGGCCCTTGCATAGTAGGCCTGAGAAGTGAGTTTCTGGCTACTAGGTACGACATATATAGCCTTATATATATATATATATATATATATATATATATATATATATCTATATATATAATATATTAATATATATATAATACAGTGTGACAGTGTCAGACCATAGGAGAGAAGAATTGAAACAGGAATTTCCTTAAGTACTTTCGGATTGAATAATGCACTCTTCAGAAGGGGATCGACCCAGTTGTTCTTTGAAAGAGTTATGTGATGTGTGAGGTCATTTACTCCCAAATTTCTGTGACTCTGATAACGAAAGAAAACATTCTCCCTCGTTAGTAAACCATCCACCTCGGCATGTTCCTCGTTAACATTCTAGTGTACATATTTTCTTAAATATTTATAAGGTTTGTAATAGATCACCCTTTTGTCCTTGAATAAAAATAATAGTTTTTTTCACATCTCTATTTCACATTTCACATCTCACATTTTTCTCATCTCATCTCACATTTTTCAAATCTCTATTCAGTTTATTTCTCAGCTAAGGTCACGTTTTCAACTCAGTCAAGTTCATTTCACAAGTTTTACGATAGAATGATGGTGTATTTATTGACAATAATCATTTGAATATGCTAACAGAGGAACTGCCCAAGATCTATTGGTCCATACGAGGCAACTCCTATTTTTATATCCAACTAAAACTCATTCAAATATATGTCTAACCTACGCTTGAAACAATCCATGAATCCCTCGGTAATAATACCAGGTAATTTAAATACACGAATCATTAACCTGTTACCAAGCCAGTATTTACCCAGGTCTTTCCTGAATCTAAAACTTGCTTCATTTGTAACTATTGTTTCGTGTTGTATTTTGTGTAGGGTATATTTAGCATCTTATTAAGGTTTCAGTTGTTATACCCTCATCCATTGGTTGACTAGAGGGACGATACCCGCAGTGCCCGGGTCTCTGTTCTTTTGTAATTCTCTCTCACTTTCACCTCTGGTCTAAGGGAGAGGAGACAGAACGTCATTTATGCGAAAAAACATATAAATATTAAAGAATAGTAGAGGAGAGCAGAGGAGAAAGTCCGTGAGTCGAGAAAGTTGGGAGAGAAAGAGAAGAGAGAGAAGCATAAAGGCGAAGGTGGAAACAGAAGAGCAGAGAGGAAAAGATAAACGAGGAGTAAGCAGGAGAGAGAGACAGCTCTTGCACAATAGAGGGGACACTGAGAGACTGGCAGGCATGAGGGGAGAGGTGAGAGGAAGAGGAGGGGAAGTAGGGGTGAGGGGAAGAGAGAGAACAAGAGGAGTGGGAGACAGGACAAAGGGAGAGGAGACGAAAGAAATCCCCAAGTACAAAAAGATAATGAGGAGAGAGAGAGAGAGAGAGAGAGAGAGAGAGAGAGAGAGAGAGAGAGAGAGAGAGAGAGAGAGAGAGAGAGAGAGAGAGAGAGAGAGAGAGAGAGAGAGACAGAGAGAGACCAGAAACAAAGCACAGAAAAGAGAGAAAATTTTATTGTCATTATTTTTCTATTACATTGGCTGTTCCATATTTAAAACTCACAACAATCCCTTCCCTTCCCTTCCCTTCCATTCCCTTCCCTTCCCTTTCCTTCCCTTCCCTTCCATTCCCTTCCCTTTCCCTCCTCCAATCACGTAATTAATTATCCCTCGCATCAACCACGATGCCACCATCCTGGAAACGAAACCATTTTGGCAATATAACTTTTACATTTTTAATTTCGAGTTTACATTCAATAAATTACTTCTAGTATTGTGGGTTAGTATCCATGAAGGTGTATTACTTGCTACTAATCTATGGTGTGATAAGAGGTTTACCTTCAACATGATCAGTTCTGTGTATATATATATATATATATATATATATATATATATATACTATTATATATATATATATATATATATATATATAAAATTCTTTTTGTTGTTATGATTTCTTGCCCACAATGTATCGGTGGCTGTTGTATAAATAAAATAATACATTAATTGTTGCATATAATATCAATGATGTTATGTAAAATATGTCAGTTAATAAAATATGGAGTTGTATAAAACATAGTAATTGGCTATGTATAACACATTTCCTGTGCTATTGTATAAAAATATATATTTGCTGTTGTTTAACATGTACTGAAAATCGACACAAGTTTTTTTTTTTTACATTTGAAAGGTCAGGCTGGTGCCTTAGTGGGAAATTCTTAACCTTCGATAAGCGTAAAAGTTTAGAATTTAAGAACAGGTTCGATGTTTCATGAGATTTCACGATGAATACATGCTTTTTGTGCAGCCAGTCCTCATCAATACAGCCAGTCCTCATCAATACAGCCAGTCCTCATCAATACAGCCAGTTCTTCATCAATACAGCCAGTCCTCATCAATACAGCCAGTCTTCATCAATACAGGCCAGACCTCATCAATACATGCCAGTCTTCATCAATACAAGCCAGTCTTCATCAATACAGCCAGTCTTCATCAATGACAACCAGTCCCTCATCAACCAAACCGCATTAAATGTAAATACTCGTCAATAGACATAGCACCTAAACGTAAACTAACATACGCCAACCATACACAAATTCTATTTCACTGCATTTACATCTGAGAAAATAATAACTTTTAATACGCACTTTGTTACTATGATAAAATGTGTCCTGTGGGGTCAGCCCCGCCGCCTGAACGACCCTAGCCTCAGTATCGTTCAAGAAATAACACAATTCCAGCTAACTATCAGCTGCAACAACAACGTCTAACACTAGAATCAAAAGCTGAATAAAGCATTAGAAACAGATAAATTCCTGAATCAGCTTTAAATCATTAGAAACAGAGAGATAAATTCCTGAATCAGCTTTAAATCATTAGAAACAGAGAGATAAACTCCTGAATCAGCTTTAAATTATTAGAAACAGAGAGATAAATTCCTGAATCAGCTTTAAATCATTAGAAACAGAGAGATAATCTCCTGATTAAGCTTTAAACAATTAGAAACAGAGAGATAAATTCCTGAATCAGCTTTAAACAATTAGAAACAGAGAGATAAATTCCTGAATCAGCTTTAAATCATTAGAAACAGAGAGATAAATTCCTGAATCAACTTTACCCATCCACCAATCAGTTCTCAAGTCCACAGCTCGACGGGACAGTTGAATTGGCAATCAATCAGCAAGGTTAAACTTACCTTCTCGTTAATTGCATGTGTTCTTGTCATAACATTACTCTTCCATATCGTAACAGGTGAGAGGGGGAAGGGAGGGAGGGTCGAGGTTCCTCTGGTATTAATAAATAGAAGGAAGGGATCAGTCAGGCAATCATTGCAAACACAGTTCAATTTCCGGAAGACAGCCTTAATTGCTATATCAACATGCATATTTATGAGCGGACTTGACCACAGACCTTTTCCCCTCACTGGTGATGTCTCTAGCTGATGTGTGACCTCACTAGCCACACCCATTGATGTCACTCCCAGCTCCAGGGGACCACGCATGCCACACCCATTGATGTCATGACCAGCCCCAGTGACCTCAGCCACACCCACTGACGTCACTCCCAGCTCCAGTGACCTCAGCCACACCCACTGACGTCACCACCACCTCCAGTGACCTCAGCACAACCCACTGACGTCACCACAAAGGAGTCCAATACTACAAATCTATTCTTTATGACCTTAATGGTTCTGCCTTAATAGTTAATGCATAATAGTCTTGCTTCTATTTTACCTCCAGGGGCCATTTAACAGGTGTGGTCCTTCCAGGTGTCCAGCGTGTGGGTGTAGGTGTGTGCTAGCAGGTGTGTGAAGCGTGTGGGTGTAGGGTGAAAAACATCAATCAGTTACACCATTCATTATTCTGCATATGGTCCCTGACTCTCCCCCCCTTTACCCTATTAAATCATCCCATTGCATACATTGCATTGGCAATGTTCAATTTTTTTGTGAAATATTCATTATATATATTTTTAATTAGAACTTTTGGTGTCTGTCTTCAAGTTATTTTTTTTTCCGTTTCTGAAAGACAAAATAAACGCTAATGTTAAGGTAAGGATTTATGTTTAATTTAAGGATTATTATTGTGTGTGTGGTCCAGTGTGTGGTCCAGTGTGGTCCAGTGTGGTCCAGTGTGGCCCAGTGTGGGCCAGTGTGGGCCAGTGTGGTCCAGTGTGGGCCAGTGTGGGCCAGGGAGGTGGCCATGGGGCTTGGAACACGGCTGATGGAATCCAAACACTTGGTGACGCCTGCGTTCGTTCCAATTTTCCGGTACAAATATTATACGGATTTTTGTATTTTTTGTTTTACAGAATTATTTTGCAACAGGTTGCATGTCTAACAGTTTAAGGCTGTATGGGTCTCGAACCCTGGACCCCATGCTTGTGAGGTCGACGCTCTGTCAAGGTGAATGGAATGCTTATTTCCACGAAACTGTTGATGGCACTTTTATGCTGTAAACATTCCCCTCCTCTTCGATAAACATTCGCACGTTTACATTCAAATTTTAAAATTAAATACATCACATAAGCACGTTCTAGAAATGCCCACGACCGTAGAAAGTAGTTCAAATTTATTGCAAATATATTCACAAAAAAACTTTTATTTTGCGAGGACTATTATCGGCACAAGGAGAAGTTATGGAGAGGGTGTAAATGTGTCGACATTATTGCAGGGCATTGCACTATTTAGCTAATGCAACACTAAACTTATTGAAATGGGGGCCGCCCCCATTTTATTTGCCTGTTATTTATGGCCAATATGTAATGACAAAAGTATTATCGAGCTTGGGGGGGGGGGGGTTTGTTCCACTAATGGGGTTTAGAGATTCGGTAAAAAAATTTATTGCATTAAATAAGATCCCTTCTTGCCGGCTGCAGGTTTAATATGAGATGAAGAGTTTTAACTTTTTAACTTTTTTTTTTTGTACGGGGTTTATTTTCTGACGTGGTTTATTTTTTATGCATTTTTTACACCTTTTTTTTAATGCAGTTTTTTTACACGGTTTATTTTTGGACGCGGTTTTAGTTTATATGTGGTTTATTTTTTGTAATTTTTTTAAGTGTTTTTTTGACGCAGTGTATTTTTGACCGCAATGTATTTTTTGACGCAGTGTATTTTTTGACGCAGTGTATTTTTTGACGCAGTGTATTTTTGACGCAATGTATTTTTTGACGCAATGTATTTTTTTGACGCAATGTATTTTTTGACGCAATGTATTTTTTTGACGCAATGTATTTTTTGACGCAGTTATTTAGCGATAAACATTTTAGTTTGATTTACACAACTATCGCAAGGAGTCTGTTTGGAGCAATCAAACTGCACGGTGGAACAAACCCCCCCCCCCCCCCCTGTGAAGATATTGAACACGAAACCTGTTCATTCATAACTAACCTTCGGGCGCCGATCATCTAAACGGCCCTCAAGATGTTGCAAATGCTCTGGCAACATTTGCATAAAGTGGTGGAGGCCACGTGGGGAGCCATTTGCATAGCGGCACAACCGCTTAAGTAAGAGAGTTGGTGAGACTTCATATTGAATAAAACTTACTAAGAGTTTCTGGTAAGACGCCTTCATCTGCCCTCCTGTTGCCTCCAAAACTTTTTTTTTTCAGATATACATATATATATATATATATATATATATATCTATAAATATATATATAATATATATATATATATATATATATGTATATATATATATATATATATATATATATTACTATATATATATATAATGTGTGTGTGTATGGAATACACACACATATATACTATGAGTATGTGGAGTGTGTATGGAACACACACCACATACTACATATATATATATGCTAGTATGTGAGTGTGTATGGAACCACACACACATACTACATATATATATATGTAGTATGTGAGTGTGTATAGAACACACTCACATACTACTGTATGTGAGTGTGTGTGTGTGTGTGTGTGTGTGTGTGTGTGTGTGTGTGTGTGGTGTGTGTGTGTGTGTGTGTGTGTGTGTGTGTGTGTGTTACTTTAGATTTAGTAACGAGAATTAATCAATATTTTAGATTTAGTAACGAGAATTAATCAATATTTTAGATTTAGTAATGCAAATTAATCAATATTAATTTGTGTGTGTGTGTGTGTGTGTGTGTGTGTGTGTGTGTGTGTGTGTGTGTGTGTGGTTGTGTTGTGTGTGTGTGTGTGTGTGTGTGTGTGTGTACTTACTTACCTAATTGCACTCACCTAATTGTGCTTGCGGGGGTTGAGCTCTGGCTGTTTGGTCCCCTCAACCTCTCAACCGTCAATCAACAGGTGTACAGGTGCGTGTTTGTGCGTGTGCGTGAGTGTGTGTGTGCGCATCTGTACGTCCACTAGTCATCTCCCCAAGAAAGAAGCTGATCTTATATACTCTTAATCAGCATCAACATCAAATCTTCAAGTCATTAATAACAATATAATTTCGAAGCGGAAATTGGACCATTCAATAATTATCGTTTACGCTCTAATGCTCTATAAATTAGAATGCTCTAACTACTATGTTTGCTCTTATCTCTAAAAAAGATATGATTTAGTGTGTCTTACACGGCGATGAAGAAGAAAGTTATCTAATTACCATGACGCAGGGAAAGCTTCATAGATATTTCATTCCTACGAGGAGAGAATATATTACATATTTTTTTCTAACCACAATTTGTGGTTAAATAATAAATTAAATTGTGTTTATATATTTAAATTAAATTGCGGTTAAATAATTAATTTAAATTGCGGTTAAATACTTAATTAAATTGCGGTTAAATAATTAATTAAATTGCGGTTAAATATAAAATTAAATTGTGGTTATATATTAAATTAAATTGCGGTTATATATTAAATTAAATTGCGGTTAAATATACTCGTGTGAGACAGATGGGAAAATATGGATTTCTTATTATTATTTAGATAACAGAGCGAGGAGTAGTGATGTTGGTAACGAAAATAGATTAA
Source organism: Procambarus clarkii (assembly GCF_040958095.1). Lineage (NCBI taxonomy): Eukaryota > Metazoa > Arthropoda > Malacostraca > Decapoda > Cambaridae > Procambarus > Procambarus clarkii. The sequence continues at coordinate 18,503,885 of NC_091237.1, read as the reverse complement.
TATTTTAGATTTAGTAACGAAAATGAATCAATAGTTTAGATTTAGTAATGCAAATAAATCAATATTTTAGATTTAGTAATGCAAATGAATCAATATTTTAGATTTGGTAACGAAAATGAATCAATATTTTAGATTTAGTAATGCAAATGATTAAATATTTTAGATTTGGTAACGAAAATGAATCAATAGTTTAGATTTGGTAACAAAAATGAAATCTAGTGCAGGTTAAAAAGTAAAATATAAAAATGTAACAGTATGAAGCACTGAAAAACTGAAAACTCTATGGAAGATACATCTGCGATTTCAGACCTAATTAAAATCCCAGTAGGATGCGAATGAGGCTGAGATATATTAAACTTTTACACTAAAACCGACTCTGACTGACCTATGACACGCCCATACCCAACATGTATCATCTTGAAAAATAAAAAAATAAGTTGAGGCTATGTATCTTCTCATATCCTTTCCTCCCACTACATATATCACTCGTTCTACCGACACCTTCTTCACCCAGGTTCTCGCTGCCTCGCTCACTCTAATACAGTGAGTAACCCACATTACAACTTCTAATTTATTAGCGTCTCGTTAATGCCTCGCAAGTGTACTCGTGGGAGCTGCAGTGTTGGGATTGCCTCGTTACAATTAATACTACTCGCGGAATGCCGTTCCCAGCTGGCGCCTGGCAATCTTACTGCAATGTCTGCTCAGGGAATTACATGCCAACTTGGTTTGATGTACTTAAGAAGTCATTCAATCCAAATTATATATATATTTGATGTCGAATTAGTTTGGTTTCGTTAGTTGACGCCATGAGTACTCTTAACGACACGCTGAAAAAGGGAAACGGGAACTATGGATAATGGTGGAACTATAATTTGTGGGGACTTGAAGTTTATTAGGGGCCCCCTGAAGCTTGAACTGCTATTGGGGGGCCCTGAACTGTTATAAGGGGGGGCCCCTTCCGGGATTAGTGGCCCTGAACCTTATGCTTCACTGGTTTCATAGAAGATCTGCACTTGATTAAGAGCCTATCTTGACTTGTCTTAGGTCCAAATAAAGACTCTTAATTAACTACGTGCATAGGTGATATACTAAACATAATAGATACCCTTAAAAAGATTCATAGAAAACACCGACCTTACCTAACCTTGTTAGTATCTTAAGATAAGCATCTTATTGCTTCGTAATTACAATTATTACTTAACCTATACCTATTTAAGTACAATTCATGTACAAATTAAGCCTAAGAGAACGAACATGTGATATGCTACTAACGATTGTGGTTTGTTTGTTGCCTTTTTTCCCTAACCCTATACAAACAAATAACAAACTCCGACCATCTACAAAACGTGTTTTTTTGTGTGTGTTTTATTATATTTGTCACTTGTTTTGATTCATTGTCCCTATTCCCAGGACGTGTTACAAGTTCCACTCAACTCTACATTGGCAGAGAGAAAATATGAAAGAAAGAAGGGAGCAGAGAGAAAGTATGAAAGAAAGAAGGGAAGAGAGAAAATATGAAAGAAAGAAGGGAGCAGAGAGAAAGTATGAAAGAAAGAAAGGAGAAAAACAGGAAAGCGGAAGAGAACATGGGAAGGAAGACATGAGCAATAGAGGGGAATATAAGGTAGGATGGACCCCCCCTTTTAAAGGATACCTGATCAACCAGGCTGTTGCTCATACGTCAGGCAGCGAGAAGCCTCGTCCCACAGCCTGGCTGACCAGACCCTTAACCTAGAGGCTTGGTCATAGACCGGGCCGCGGGGACGTTGATCCTCGGAATTAATGAGGAAGTATATGGAAGAGAAGATGGGAAAATGGATGGATGGAAGGGAGGGTGGGAAGAAAAGGAAGGGTTGAAACAAGGAAAGAGTGAGTTGATGAGAGAATGACTTAACATAATCTACACTAAAACTTCTTAAATATATTAAGATTACGAGAGGGAAAATTGTGAGGAAAGTAGAGGAGAGAGGAGAAAGAGGAGGAGAAAGAGGAGAAGTAAGAGGGGGGCAATTAGATAATTTTCCTTATCTTGAGTTCCTGTTCCATTTTCTTGTTTCTTTAAACTAAGTTGAACATGTATATTTTTGCTCTCTCTCTCTCTCTCTCTCTCTCTCTCTCTCTCTCTCTCTCTCTCTCTCTCTCTCTCTCTCTCTCTCTCTCTCTCTCTCTCTCTATTCTGCGATCAACCACAGACAAATTAACGGCAGAACTGATATATATCACCCCACAGCAACACTCTACAGTATATTTCCACAGCAGCATCCCACAGCACTAACATTTCACAGTATATTATAGCACACATATCAAGATCGTGCACATTAATACGTTGCAACAGTATTATAGTGCAGATCCCATCAACAGTATCCCATAGCAGCTGTCCCTAGCTATATCTCTTCCTCCTCTGTCCTCCTGTTTCCTAAAAACTTTTCTATGTCCCGCGCCAGGTCGCTTGGTCATATCTAATCACCTTTGGGTCAGCGTCCATCTCTCGTCTAGGCATTAACCCGGAAGGGGAGAGTTTCGTAATGATCCAGCCAGCGCCTCACTGCCCATCCCAGCGGAAGGGAACGAGGGGGTATATGGGAAAGTCGAGAGCATAAAACAGGTCTTCGATGACGTCAAAAGTCAGAGTTCTTTATTAATAGGCTATCTTGAGGCTATCTTGAGGCTATCTTGAGGCTATCTTGAGGCTATCTTGAGTTGATTTCGGGGCTTTTTTAGTGTCCCCGCGGCCCGGTCCTTGACCAGGCCTCCACCCCCAAGAAGCAGCCCGTGACAGGTGACTAACTCCCAGGTACCTATTTACTGCTAGGTAACAGGGGCATCAGGGTGAAAGAAACTCTGCCCATCGTTTCTCGCTGGCGCCCGGGATCGAACCCGGGACCACATGATCACAAGTCCAGTGTGCTGTCCGCTCGGCCGACCAACTCCCATAGGTGTTGCTTCTTGCCTATTTTTCCACCATTGGTCAATGACGTTCCTGTTTACATGTGTACAAGAGAATTATATTCTGATAAACGATCAGAATGAGTTTACGAGTGGTTAGACGATTTTAAAATATATTACGAGAGAAATCAGTATCTCCAGGTGTTAAATAGTGTAGTGAGATCGTGAGCAATGTTTCCATCCGACCTACACATATATTACCCTTTTGAGATGTCTTCATAGTAAATAATGTAGAAAACCTGTGCAATAATAGCTGGACTTGTCCTACAAACTTCCTATAAACTATTAGTCGTTTATGAAGAATCAGAATTAGTAAAGAGGAACTACGTAAGAAATCACAATTTTTAACACGCCACGAGAGACATTCCAAAAAATTAGGAGATTAGATATAGCAGAAGCACTTCCCCCAAACACTCGCGTCTACTAACAGCCATCTTCTTGAGGTTATCTTGAGATGATTTCGGGGGGCTTTTTAGTGTCCCCGCGGCCCGGTCCTCTACCAGGCCTCCACCCCCAGGAAGCAGCCCGTGACAGCTGACTAACACCCAGGTACCTATTTTACTGCTAGGTAACAGGGGCATAGGGTGAAAGAAACTCTGCCCATTGTTTCTCGCCGGCGCCTGGGATCGAACCCAGGACCACAGGATCACAAGTCCAGCGTGCTGTCCGCTCGGCCGACCAGCTCCATCTTACTCATAAGTTCGTCCTACCATCATCATCACCACAAGGGGAATTAGTGAAGGCGGTTTTGACATTTAGTATTTTCTCTCCCTCTGCCCCTAAGGATGTTTAGAGTTGAATAATTAACTTGTTTGCAAGTGAAGAACTAAATATAATATTCGTGTTGGAATGACACACAAAAATTTTAAAATTATAAAGTTTCAATTAAATGTATATAATTTATATGTTGAGAGAGAGAGAGAGAGAGAGAGAGAGAGAGAGAGAGAGAGAGAGAGAGAGAGAGAGAGAAGAGAGAGAGAGAGAGAGAGAGAGAGACAGACAGACAGACAGACAGACAGACAGACAGACAGACAGACAGACAGAGAAAGAGAGAGAGAGACAGAATCAGAGACAGCGAGCGAGAGAGAGAGAGAGAGAGAGAGAGAGAGAGAGAGAGACAGACAGACAGCAGACAGACAGACAGACAGACAGACAGACAGACAGACAGACAGACAGAGACAGACAGACAGAACATATATTCCCGAGAGTTCTCGTTGGAGGAGTTCCCTCTTGCAGAACTGCAGACCGTGAATTAACATGCACAATAATCATACTTAACTTCCTCCCTAGCTCAACTGTTTCCAGTTCGCTGTGGTGAGTTTGAGCCGAGTTGGCGAACGAAAGGATAGAAAGGAGAGACGAAAGGTAGATGTAGCAAGAGAATAGGATTAACAGGACAAACCAGCGAGCTGCTATGACTACAGAACACCTGGGAAAGGAAAATAAAAAGAGACATAAGTGTGAGAAAAAGAGATGATTAGGAGATGAAAGAGAGAGAGAAGAAACGATATGGCGATTGCGATGATTGAGAAGCATGGAGGATATGACATAAAGAGGGGGAGAAAGAACATGGAATAAAGAGAGACACAGGAGGCTGGCTGGCAAGGTGGAGAGGATTGAGATAACCGAATTGAAGTGAAGGTCAAGTTGACCTTAAATTCTGATTCACAATGACCTTAAAATCTGATTCACAATGACCTTAAAATCTGATTCACAATGACCTTAAAATCTGATTCACAGTGACCTTAAAATCTGATTCACAATGACCTTAAAATCTGATTCACAATGACCTTAAAATCTGATTCACAATGACCTTAAAATCTGATTCACAATGACCTTAAAATCTGATTCACAGTGACCTTAAAATCTGATTCACAGTGACCTTAAAATCTGATTCACAGTGACCTTAAAATCTGATTCACAATGACCTTAAAATCTTATTCACAATGACCTTAAAATCTGATTCACAATGACCTTAAAATCTGATTCACAATGACCTTAAAATCAAGGTCACAGTGTATAATGACATGAGCTGCAATAATTAGCGATAACCTACTTATTCAGAAAACACAACAGTATTATCACGATTCCTTTTTTTCAAAACTTACAAAAAACAGGTATATAATTACCGGTGTTCTAGCGGACTGACTCTAAGTTAACTTCTCAAGCTCGTTAAGAGGGTAATAGCAGGCTGGAGTACATCTAACGACACGTAATTGCCCTTAACTCATTGAAAACTCAGCCCGAACACACAACAAGGAGGGAAAGGGGGACTTATCATCTGTTCCGCCAACATAAACAATAAAATAACCCACGAGGCATTTAATTAAAGTGTAAATATAAAAGTGAATGAAGAGTACATGGTTCCAGTATGTGCTTCAACCGTATACAGTTCCAGTATATGGTTCCAGCAAGAAGTTCCATTATACGATCAAGTATTTGACTCCGTATATGGTTCCAGGAAATAAT
>NC_091237.1:18405146-18497967 GCF_040958095.1 Procambarus clarkii | reverse complement strand
TCTCTGTTCTTTTGTAATTCTCTCTCACTTTCACCTCTGGTCTAAGGGAGAGGAGACAGAACGTCATTTATGCGAAAAAACATATAAATATTAAAGAATAGTAGAGGAGAGCAGAGGAGAAAGTCCGTGAGTCGAGAAAGTTGGGAGAGAAAGAGAAGAGAGAGAAGCATAAAGGCGAAGGTGGAAACAGAAGAGCAGAGAGGAAAAGATAAACGAGGAGTAAGCAGGAGAGAGAGACAGCTCTTGCACAATAGAGGGGACACTGAGAGACTGGCAGGCATGAGGGGAGAGGTGAGAGGAGGAGGGGAAGTAGGGGTGAGGGGAAGAGAGAGAACAAGAGGAGTGGGAGACAGGACAAAGGGAGAGGAGACGAAAGAAATCCCCAAGTACAAAAAGATAATGAGGAGAGAGAGAGAGAGAGAGAGAGAGAGAGAGAGAGAGAGAGAGAGAGAGAGAGAGAGAGAGAGAGAGAGAGAGAGAGAGAGAGAGAGACAGAGAGAGACAGAGAGAGAGAGAGAGAGAGAGAGAGAGAGAGAGAGAGAGAGAGAGAGAGAGAGAGAGAGAGAGAGACCAGAAACAAAGCACAGAAAAGAGAGAAAATTTTTTTGTCATTATTCTTCTATTACATTGGCTGTTCCATATTTAAAACTCACAACAATCCCTTCCCTTCCCTTCCCTTCCATTCCCTTCCCTTCCCTTCCCTTCCCTTCCCTTCCCTTCCCTTCCCTTCCATTCCCTTCCCTTCCCTTTCCTTCCCTTTCCTTCCCTTCCCTTCCCTTCCCTTCCATTCCCTTCCCTTCCCTTTCCTTCCCTTCCCTTTCCTTCCCTTCCCTTCCCTTTCCTTCCCTTCCCTTTCCTTCCCTTCCCTTCCATTCCCTTCCCTTCCCTCCTCCAATCACGTAATTAATTATCCCTCGCATCAACCACGATGCACCATCCTGGAAACGAAACCATTTTGGCAATATAACTTTTACATTTTTAATTTCGAGTTTACATTCAATAAATTACTTCTAGTATTGTGGGTTAGTACCCATGAAGGGTGTATTAGTTGCTCCTAATCTATGGTGTGATAAGAGGTTTACCTTCAACATGATCAGTTTGTGTATATATATATATATATATATATATATATATATATATATATATATATATATATATATATATATATATATATATATATATATATATATAAATTCTTTTGTTGTTATGATTTCTTGCCCACAATGTATCGGTGACTGTTGTATAAAATAAAATAATACATTAATTGTTGCATATAATATCAATGATGTTATGTAAAATATGTCAGTTAATAAAATATGGAGTTGTATAAAACATAGTATTGGCTATTGTATAAAACATTTCCTGTGCTATTGTATAAAAATATATATTTGCTGTTGTTTAACATGTACTGAAAATCGACACAAGTTTTTTTTTTACATTTGAAAGGTCAGGCTGGTGCCTTAGTGGGAAATTCTTAACCTTCGATAAACGTAAAGTTTAGAATTTAAGAACAGGTTCGATGTTTCATGAGATTTCACGATGAATACATGTTTTTTGTGTAGCCAGTCTTCATCAATACAGCCAGTCCTCATCAATACAGCCAGTCCTCATCAATACAGCCAGTCTTCATCAATACAGCCAGTCCTCATCAATACAGCCAGTCTTCATCAATACAGCCAGACCTCATCAATACAGCCAGTCTTCATCAATACAACCAGTCCTCATCAATACAGCCAGTCTTCATCAATACAGCCAGTCTTCATCAATACAACCAGTCCTCATCAATACAGCCAGTCTTCATCAATACAGCCAGTCTTCATCAATACAGCCAGTCTTCATCAATACAACCAGTCCTCATCAATACAGCCAGTCTTCATCAATACAGCCAGTCTTCATCAATACAGCCAGTCTTCATCAATACAACCAGTCCTCATCAACCAACCCGCATTAAATTAAAATAATCGTCAATAGAACATAGCCACCTAACGTAAACTAACATACGCCTAACCATACACAAAATTCTATTTCACTGTCATTTACATCTGAGAAAATAATAACTTTTAATACGCACTTTGTTACTATTGATAAATGTGTCTGTGGGGTCAGCCGCCGCCTGAACGACCCTAGCCTCAGGATCGTTCAAGAAATTAACACAATTCCAGCTAACTATCAGCTGCAACAAACAACGTCTAACACCTAGAATCAAAAGCTGAATAAAGCATTAGAAACAGATAAATTCCTGAATCAGCTTTAAATCATTAGAAACAGAGAGATAAATTCCTGAATCAGCTTTAAATCATTAGAAACAGAGAGATAAACTCCTGATTAAGCTTTAAACAATTAGAAACAGAGAGATAAATTCCTGAATCAGCTTTAAACAATTAGAAACAGAGAGATAAATTCCTGAATCAGCTTTAAATCATTAGAAACAGAGAGATAAATTCCTGAATCAGCTTTAAATCATTAGAAACAGAGAGATAAATTCCTGAATCAGCTTTAAATTATTAGAAACAGAGAGATAAATTCCTGAATCAGCTTTAAATCTTTAGAAACAGAGAGATAAACTCCTGATTAAGCTTTAAACAATTAGAAACAGAGAGATAAATTCCTGAATCAGCTTTAAACAATTAGAAACAGAGAGATAAATTCCTGAATCAGCTTTAAATCATTAGAAACAGAGAGATAAACTCCTGAATCAACTTTACCCATCCACCAATCAGCTCTCAAGTCCACAGCTCGACGGGACAGTTGAATTGGCAATCAATCAGCAAGGTTAAACTTACCTTCTCGTTAATTGCATGTGTTCTTGTCATAACATTACTCTTCCATATCGTAACAGGTGAGAGGGGGAAGGGAGGGAGGGTCGAGGTTCCTCTGGTATTAATAAATAGAAGGAAGGGATCAGTCAGGCAATCATTGCAACACAGTTCAATTTCCGGAAGACAGCCTTAATTGCTGTATCAACATGCATATTTATGAGCGGACTGACCACACCCTTTTCCCCTCACTGGTGATGTCTCTAGCTGATGTGTGACCTCACTGCCACACCCATTGATGTCACTCCCAGCTCCAGGGACCACTGCCACGCCCATTGATGTCATGACCAGCCCCAGTGACCTCAGCCACACCCACTGACGTCACTCCCAGCTCCAGTGACCTCAGCCACACCCACTGACGTCACCACCACCTCCAGTGACCTCAGCCACACCCACTGACGTCACCACAAAGGAGTCCAATACTACAAATATATTCTTTATGACCTAATGGTTCTGCCTTAATAGTTAATGCATAATAGTCTTGCTTCTATTTTACCTCCAGGGGCCATTTAACAGGTGTGTCCTTCCAGGTGTCCAGCGTGTGGGTGTAGGTGTGTGCTAGCAGGTGTGTGAAGCGTGTGGGTGTAGGGTGAAAACATCAATCAGTTACACCCATTCATTATTCTGCATATGGTCCCTGACTCTCCCCCCCTTACCCTATTAAATCATCCCATTTGCATACATTGCATTGGCAATGTTCAATTTTTTTGTGAAATATTCATTATATATATTTTTTAATTAGAACTTTTGGTGTCTGTCTTGAAAGTTAATTTTTTTCCGTTTCTGAAAGACAAAATAAACGCTAATGTTAAGTAAGGATTTATGTTTAATTTAAGGATTATTATTGTGTGTGTGGTCCAGTGTGTGGTCCAGTGTGTGGTCCAGTGTGGTCCAGTGTGGCCCAGTGTGGACCAGTGTGGTCCAGTGTGGGCCAGTGTGGGCCAGTGTGGTCCAGTGTGGTCCAGTGTGGGCCAGTGTGGTCCAGTGTGGTCCAGTGTGGGCCAGTGTGGGCCAGTGTGGGCCAGGGAGGTGGCCATGGGGCTGTGAACACGGCTGATGGAATCCAAACACTTGGTGACGCCTGCGTTCGTTCCAATTTTCCGGTACAAATATTATACGGATTTTTGTATTTTTTGTTTTACAGAATTATTTTGCAACAGGTTGCATGTCTAACAGTTTAAGGCTGTATGGGTCTCGAACCCTGGACCCCATGCTTGTGAGGTCGACGCTTTGTCAAGGTGAATGAAATGCTTATTTCCACGAAAGTGTTGATGGCACTTTTATGCTGTAAACATTCCCCTCCTCCTCCATAAACATTCGCACGTTTACATTCAAAATTTTAAAATTAAATACATCACATAAGCACGTTCTAGAAATGCCCACGACGTAGAAAGTAGTTCAAATATTATTGCAAATATATTCACAAAAAAAACTTTTATTTTGCAAGGACTATTATCGGCACAAGGAGAAGTTATGGAGAGGTGTAAATGTGTCGACATTATTGCAGGGCATTACACTACTTGGTTAATGCAACACTAAACTCATTGAAATGGGGGCCGCCCCCATTTATTTTGCCTGTTATTTATGGCCAATATGTAATGACAAAAGTATTATCGAGCTTGGGGGGGGGGGGGGGTTTGTTCCACTAAAGGAGTTTAGAGATTCGGTAAAAAAAAATTTATTGCATTAAATAAGATCCCTTCTTGCCGGCTGCAGGTTTAATATGAGATGAAGAGTTTTAACTTTGAACTTTTTTTTTTTTTGTACGGGGTTTATTTTCTGACGTGGTTTATTTTTTATGCATTTTTTACACCTTTTTTTTAATGCAGTTTTTTACACGGTTTATTTTTGGACACGGTTTATTTTTATATGTGGTTTATTTTTGTAATTTTTTTAAGTGTTTTTTGACGCAGTGTATTTTTTGACGCAATGTATTTTTTGACGCAATGTATTTTTTGACGCAGTGTATTTTTTGACGCAGTGTATTTTTTGACGCAGTGTATTTTTTGACGCAGTGTATTTTTTGACGCAGTGTATTTTTTGACGCAATGTATTTTTTGACGCAGTGTATTTTTTGACGCAATGTATTTTTTGACGCAATGTATTTTTTGACGCAATGTATTTTTTGACGCAGTTTATTTAGCGATAAACATTTTAGTTTGATTTACACAACTATCGCAAGGAGTCTGTTTGGAGCAATCAAACTGCACGGTGGAACAACAACTCCCCCCCCCCCTGTGAAGATATTGAACACCGAAACCTTTTCATCATAACTAACCTTCGGGCGCCGATCATCTAACCGGCTCAAGATGTTGCAAATGCTCTGGCAACATTTGCATAAAGTGGTGGAAGCCACGTGGGGAGCCATTTGCATAGCGGCACAACCGCTTAAGTAAGAGAGTTGGTGAGACTCATATGAATAAAACTTACTAAGAGTTTCTGGTAAGACGCCTTTCATCTGCCCTCCTGTTGCCTCCAAAACTTTTTTTTTCAGATATACATATATATATATATATATATATATATATATATATATATATATATATATATATATATATGTATATATATATATATATATATATATATATATATATATATATATATATGTGTGTGTGTATGGAATACACACACATATATATATGAGTATGTGAGTGTGTATGGAACACACACACATACTACATATATATATATGTAGTATGTGAGTGTGTATGGAACACACACACATACTACATATATATATATGTAGTATGTGAGTGTGTATAGAACACACTCACATACTACTGTATGTGAGTGTGTGTGTGTGTGTGTGTGTGTGTGTGTGTGTGTGTGTGTGTGTGTGTGTGTGTGTGTGTGTGTGTGTGTGTGTGTGTGTTACTTTAGATTTAGTAACGAGAATTAATCAATATTTTAGATTTAGTAACGAGAATTAATCAATATTTTAGATTTAGTAATGCAAATTAATCAATATTAATTTGTGTGTGTGTGTGTGTGTGTGTGTGTGTGTGTGTGTGTGTGTGTGTGTGTGTGTGTGTGTGTGTGTGTGTGTGTGTGTGTGTACTTACTTACCTAATTGCACTCACCTAATTGTGCTTGCGGGGGTTGAGCTCTGGCTGTTTGGTCCCTCAACCTCTCAACCGTCAATCAACAGGTGTACAGGTGCGTGTTTGTGCGTGTGCGTGCGTGTGTGTGTGCGCATCTGTACGTCCACTAGTCATCTCCCCAAGAAAGAAGCTGATCTTATATACTCTTAATCAGCATCAACATCAAATCTTCCAAGTCATTAATAACAATATAATTTCGAAGCGGAAATTGGACCATTCAATAATTATCGTTTACGCTCTAATGCTCTATAAATTAGAATGCTGTAAATACTATGTTTGCTCTTATCTCTAAAAAAGATATGATTTAGTGTGTCTTACACGGCGATGAAGAAGAAAGTTATCTAATTACCATGACGCAGGGAAAGCTTCATAGATATTTCATTCCTACGAGGAGAGAATATATTACATATTTTTTTCTAACCACAATTTGTGGTTAAATAATAAATTAAATTGTGGTTATATATTAAATTAAATTGCGGTTAAATAATTAATTAAATTGCGGTTAAATAATTAATTAAATTGCGGTTAAATAATTAATTAAATTGCGGTTAAATATAAAATTAAATTGCGGTTATATATTAAATTAAATTGTGGTTATATATTAAATTAAATTGCGGTTAAATATACTCGTGTGAGACAGATGGGAAAATATGGATTTCTTATTATTATTTAGATAACAGAGCGAGGAGTAGTGATGTTGGTAACGAAAATAGATTAATATTTTAGATTTAGTAACGAAAATGAATCAATAGTTTAGATTTAGTAATGCAAATAAATCAATATTTTAGATTTAGTAATGCAAATGAATCAATATTTTAGATTTGGTAACGAAAATGAATCAATAGTTTAGATTTGGTAACGAAAATGAATCAATAGTTTAGATTTGGTAACGAAAATGAAATCTAGTGCAGGTTAAAAAGTAAAATATAAAAATGTAACAGTATGAAGCACTGAAAAACTGAAAACTCTATGGAAGATACATCTGCGATTTCAGACCTAATTAAAATCCCAGTAGGATGCGAATGAGGCCGAGATATATTAAGCTTTTACACTAAAACCGACTCTGCCTGACCTATGACACGCCCATACCCCACATGTATCATCTTGAAAAAGAAAAAAATAGGTTGAGGCTATGTATCTTCTCATATCCTTTCCTCCCACTACATATATCACTCGTTCTACCGACACCTTCTTCACCCAGGTTCTCGCTGCCTCGCTCACTCTAATACAGTGAGTAACCCACATTACAATCAGTATAGCTGATTAACACCCAGGTACCTATTTTACTGCTAGGTAACAGGGGCATAGGGTGAAAGAAACTCTGCCCATTGTTTCTCGCCGGCGCCTGGGATCGAACCCGGGACCACAGGACTTCCAATTTATTAGCGTCTCGTTAATGCCTCGCAAGTGTACTCGTGGGAGCTGCAGTGTTGGGATTGCCTCGTTACAATTAATACTACTCGCGGAATGCCGTTCCCAGCTGGCGCCTGGCAATCTTACTGCAATGTCTGCTCAGGGAATTACATGCCAACTTGGTTTGATGTACTTAAGAAGTCATTCAATCCAAATTATATATATATTTGATGTCGAATTAGTTTGGTTTCGTTAGTTGACGCCATGAGTACTCTTAACGACACGCTGAAAAAGGGAAACGGGAACTATGGATAATGGTGGAACTATAATTTGTGGGGACTTGAAGTTTATTAGGGGCCCCCTGAAGCTTGAACTGCTATTGGGGGGCCCTGAACTGTTATAAGCGGGGGGCCCCCTTCCGGGATTAGTGGCCCTGAACCTTATGCTTCACTGGTTTCATAGAAGATCTGCACTTGACTAAGAGCCTATCTTGACTTGTCTTAGGTCCAAATAAAGACTCTTAATTAACTACGTGCATAGGTGATATACTAAACATAATAGATACCCTTAAAAAGATTCATAGAAAACACCGACCTTACCTAACCTTGTTAGTATCTTAAGATAAGCATCTTATTGCTTCGTAATTACAATTATTACCTAACCTATACCTATTTAAGTACTATTCATGTACAGATTAAGCCTAAGAGAACGAACATGTGATATGCTACAAACGATTGTGGTTTGTTTGTTGCCTTTTTTCCCTAACCCTATACAAACAAATAACAAACTCCGACCATCTACAAAACGTGTTTTTTTGTGTGTGTCTTTATTATATTTGTCACTTGTTTTGATTCATTGTCCCTATTCCCAGGACGTGTTACAAGTTCCACTCAACTCTACATTGGCAGAGAGAAAGTATGAAAGAAAGAAGGGAGCAGAGAGAAAGTATGAAAGAAAGAAGGGAGCAGAGAGAAAATATGAAAGAAAGAAGGGAGCAGAGAGAAAGTATGAAAGAAAGAATGGAGAAAAACAGAAAAGCGGAAAAGAGAACATGGGAAGGAAGACATGAGCAATAGAGGGGAATAGAAGGTAGGATGGAACCCCTTTTAAAGGATACCTGATCAATCAGGCTGTTGCTCATACGTCAGGCAGCGATTAGCCTCGTCCCACAGCCTGGCTGACCAGACCCTTAAGGGGGCGTCAGATTCCAATTTGCCCTAAAAATGCAACAAATGAAAACTCATTCGATTTCAATCAAACTTTTTTGACAAGTTCTATATGAAAAGTGTTTCATCTGGTCCAAGTTTCAGCATCGTAGCATAAATAGGAAGGAAGAAAAGAAATATTGAAGTAGTTGTGAAAATTATGCCAAAATGGTCAAAATCGATTATCAATCAAAAGTGTCAACTGAAATCATAGCTATGACTCTTTGCTATCACAATAGTATATATTAAACAAATATTATAATTAGTTTAATTGAAAAAAAAAAGTTTTAAGAACAAAAAAAAAAATTTTTTTTTTTTTTTAATTATTTTTTTTTTCATTTTTTTTTCGGGCGATTTGCATCAAACTTACACACCTGACTGTACGTAAGCCTATCTGTAAGGACGCCAATTTTGGAGAAAATTGGTTGATGTCAACCTCAGCCACAGATTTTAGAACCTTAGACTTCATTCATTTCTGTTTTTTTTATTCAATTGACACAAACGTTTACAAAACTGATTCATTTTTTATTCAATTTACATGAAACTTATACAGTATATGTGGAGGGCATGTCTCTACATTTGAGAGTTTTCATTTTTCTCTAAGTTCATTTATTGATTTTATAATAGTAATAAACATGAAATATTTGCAAAAAAAAAAATTGGGAACTTTGAACATTTGTATTAGGAAAACTAAAGATGTTTTAAAAATTCTATATCTCAAGGTCCTTTATTATATTCTAATGTGTCAGAAAAGTGTCACAGAATAATTATATCTGAAACGTGTGTTCTGAAGTGTGGACTTGAAAATGTGTAAAAAACGTTGAAAAAAAAACAAAAACAAAAAATTCTCCCTTTCTATTTATGCTGCAGTACTGAAACTTGGGACAATTAAAGCACTTTTCATATACAACTAGTCAAATAATATTGGTTGACATTGAACAACTTTGATTCTGACAATCTGTTGCCCCCTTAACCTAGAGGCTTGGTCATAGACCGGGCCGCGGGGACGTTGATCTTCGGAATTAATGAAGAATTATATGAAAGGGAAGATGGGAAAATGAATGGATGGAAGGGAGGAAAGAGTGAGTTGATGAGAGAATGACTTGACATAATCTACACCAAAACTTCTTAAATATATTAAGATTACGAGAGGGAAAATTGTGAGGAAAGTAGAGGAGAGAGGAGAAAGAGGAGGAGTTAGAGGGGGGCAATTAGATAATTTTCATTATCTTGAGTTCCTGTTCCATTTTCTTGTTTCTTTAAACTAAGTTGAACATGTATAGTTTTGCTTTCTCTCTCTCTCTCTCTCTCTCTCTCTCTCTCTCTCTCTCTCTCTCTCTCTCTCTCTCTCTCTCTCTCTCTCTGTCTCTGTCTCTGTCTCTCTGTCTGTCTCTCTCTCTCTCTCTCTCTCTCTCTCTCTCTCTCTCTCTCTGTCTCTCTGTCTCTCTCTCTCTCTCTCTCTCTCTCTCTCTCTGTCTCTCTGTCTCTCTCTCTCTCTCTCTCTCTCTCTCTCTCTCTCTCTCTCTCTGTCTCTGTCTCTGTCTCTGTCTCTGTCTCTCTCTCTCTCTCTCTCTCTCTCTCTCTCTCTCTCTCTCTGTCTCTCTGTCTCTCTCTCTCTCTCTCTCTCTCTCTCTCTCTCTCTCTCTCTCTCTCTCTCTCTCTCTCTCACTCTCTCTCTATTCTGCGATCAACCACAGACAAATTAACGGCAGAACTGATATATATCACCCCACAGCAACACTACAGTGTATTTCCACAGCAGCATCTCCACAGCACTAACATTTCACAGTATATTATAGCACACATATCAAGATCGTGCACATTAATACGTTGCAACAGTATCATAGTGCAGATCCCATCAACAGTATCCCATAGCAGCTGTCCCTAGCTATATCTCTCTTCCTCCTCTGTCCTCCTGTTTCCTAAAAACTTTTCTATGTCCCGCGCCAGGTCGCTTGGTCATATCTAATCACCTTTGGGTCAGCGTCCATCTCTCGTCTAGGCATTAACCCGGAAGGGGAGAGTTTCGTAATGATCCAGCCAGCGCCTCACTGCCCATCCCAGCGGAAGGGAACGAGGGGGTATATGGGAAAGTCGAGAGCATAAAACAGGTCTTCGATGACGTCAAAAGTCAGAGTTCTTTATTAATAGGGTGTTGCTTCTTGCCTATTTTTCCACCATTGGTCAATGACGCTCCTGTTTACATGTGTACAACAGAATTATATTCTGATAAACGATCAGAATGAGTTTACGAGTGGTTAGACGATTTTAAAATATATTACGAGAGAAATCAGTATCTCCAGGTGTTAAATAGTGTAGTGAGATCGTGAGCAATGTTTCCATCCGACCTACACATATATTACCCTTTTGAGATGTCTTCATAGTAAATAATGTAGAAAACCAATAATAGCTGGACTTGTCCTACAAACTTCCTATAAACTATTAGTCGTTTATGAAGAATCAGAATTAGTAAAGAGGAACTACGTAAAGAAATCACAATTTTTAACACGCCACGAGAGACATTCCAAAAAAATTAGGAGATTAGATATAGCAGAAGCACTTCCCACCAAACACTCGCGTCTACTAACAGCCATCTTCTTGAGGTTATCTTGAGATGATTTCGGGGGGCTTTTTAGTGTCCCCGCGGCCCGGTCCTCGACCAGGCCTCCACCCCCAGGAAGCAGCCCGTGACAGCTGACTAACACCCAGGTACCTATTTTACTGCTAGGTAACAGGGGCATAGGCTGAAAGAAACTCTGCCCATTGTTTCTCGCCGGCGCCTGGGATCGAACCCAGGACCACAGGATCACAAGTCCAGCGTGCTGTCCGCTCGGCCGACCAGCTCCATCTTACTCATAAGTTCGTCCTACCATCAACATCACCTCAAGGGGAATTAGTGAAGGCAGTTTTGACATTTAGTATTTTCTCTCCCTCTGCCCCTAAGGATGTTTAGAGTTGAATAATTAACTTGTTTGCAAGTGAAGAACTAAATATAATATTCGTGTTGGAATGACACACAAAAATTTTAAAATTATAAAGTTTCAATTAAATGTATATAATTTATATATTGAGAGAGAGAGAGAGAGAGAGAGAGAGAGAGAGAGAGAGAGAGAGAGAGAGAGAGAGAGAGAGAGACAGACAGACAGACAGACAGACAGACAGACAGACAGACAGACAGACAGACAGACAGACAGAGAAAGAGAGAGAGAGACAGAATCAGAGACAGCGAGCGAGAGAGAGAGAGAGAGAGAGAGAGAGAGAGAGAGAGAGAGAGAGAGAGAGAGAGAGAGAGAGAAAGAGAGAGAGACAGACAGACAGACAGACAGACAGACAGACAGACAGACAGACAGACAGACAGACAGACAGACAGACAGACAGACAGACAGACAGAGAAAGAGAGAGAGAGACAGAATCAGAGACAGCGAGCGAGAGAGAGAGAGAGAGAGAGAGAGAGAGAGAGAGAGAGAGAGAGAGAGAGAGAGAGAGAGAGAGAGAGAGAGAGAGAGACAGACAGACAGACAGACAGACAGACAGACAGACAGACAGAGACAGACAGACAGACAGAACATATATTCCCGAGAGTTCTCGTTGGAGGAGTTCCCTCTTGCAGAACTGCAGACCGTGAATTAACATGCACAATAATCATACTTAACTTCCTCCCTAGCTCGACTGTTTCCAGTTCGCTGTGGTGAGTTTGAGCCGAGTTGGCGAACGAAAGGGTAGAAAGGAGAGAGACGAAAGGTAGATGTAGCAAGAGAATAGGATTAACAGGACAAACCAGCGAGCTGCTATGACTACAGAACACCTGGGAAAGGAAAATAAAAAGAGACATAAGTGTGAGAAAAAGAGATGATTAGGAGATGAAAGAGAGAGAGAAGAAACGATATGGCGATTGCGATGATTGAGAAGCAATGAGGATATGACATAAAGAGGGGGAGAAAGAACAAGGAATAAAGAGAGACACAGGAGGCTGGCTGGCAAGGTGGAGAGGATTGAGATAACCGAATTGAAGTGAAGGTCAAGTTGACCTTAAATTCTGATTCACAATGACCTTAAAATCTGATTCACAGTGACCTTAAAATCTGATTCACAATGACCTTAAAATCTGATTCACAGTGACCTTAAAATCTGATTCAAAATGACCTTAAAATCTGATTCACAATGACCTTAAAATCTGATTCACAATGACCTTAAAATCTGATTCACAGTGACCTTAAAATCTGATTCACAATGACCTTAAAATCTGATTCACAATGACCTTAAAATCTGATTCACAATGACCTTAAAATCTGATTCACAATGACCTTAAAATCAAGGTCACAGTGTATAATGACATGAGCTGCAATAATTAGCGATAACCTACTTATTCAGAAAACACAACAGTATTATCACGATTTCTTTTTTTTCAAAACTTACAAACAAACAGGTATATAATTACCGGTGTTCTAGCGGACTGACTCTAAGTTAACTTCTCAAGCTCGTTAAGAGGGTAATAGTAGGCTGGAGTACATCTAACGACACGTAATTGCCCTTAACTCATTGAAAACTCAGCCCGAACACACAACAAGGAGGGAAAGGGGGACTTATCATCTGTTCCGCCAACATAAACAATAACATAACCCACGAGGCATTTAATTAAAGTGTAAATATAAAAGTGAATGAAGAGTGCATGGTTCCAGTATGTGCTTCAACCGTATACAGTTCCAGTATATGGTTCCAGCAAGAAGTTCCATTATACGATCAAGTATTTGACTCCGTATATGGTTCCAGGAAATAATTCCAGATTAAGTCACACCACTAACGAGACCAACCCTGGAAACACAAACCGAAACTGTCTCTATTTTCCGCTTGTTACAACTTGTAATAAAGTTGTTACATCTTGGCTTAACGTGTTTATGACGTATTAGAACGTTGTTACAACTTGCTATATTGGTTGTTATAACTGGTTAGGAGGTGTTAAAACTTGTTCGAACGTTGTATCAACGTCGTAGTTTCGGTGTGTGTTTGGCGGGAAGGGCCCACCAACGGTAAGAACGAATGCCACCAACAACGAGAGGGGTGCTGGCACTCCTACACAGTGCCAGACGTCTCGTTAACCACCCTCCATAGCCTCAGGCTGCCTTTAAACTCGATACAAAATGCATGACCAAGTTTCGAAAATGTCCAATGATCCGAGAACAGCCGAGAGATGCCCTAACGAGGGAATCACCCTCCACCCCTCTAGTTAACTATTTAAATTGTCATTCTCTCTCTCTCTTGCTTTCTCTCTGTCTGTCTGTCTCTCTCTCTCATTACATCTAGGTCTACTTCAGCGTATTAGAACAAGTACACAATTACAATAAAGTGAGATATCTACGATAAAATCACTGTAGCGCAACGACGGAATGGAACAGACAGCGACACGAATATACCAATTAAGAGCCTAATTTCTAAGTTACTTAAAAAAAAGTATTATATGCCTTGATTACAGAGGTGTGAAGGTTAGAACGCATCAGTGGTTATAGGGACGGTGCGACCTCCAAGCCACAATAACCTTATTGTCCAACAAGTATACTTTAACCCCTGTATACCGGCCAGGACAAAAGTAAACTCAGAATGTTTGTACACCGAGAAATGGGGTACACCTCTCGCTGTTTGGTCTGGTGATAGCCTTTAGGCCAGTCAACCTGTGGAGGATTATTAAGGTCCTGACACCAGTTTACTGACCAGTCGGTTTACTGACCAGCCAGTTTACTGACCAACCGGTTTACTGACCAGTCAGTTGACTGACCAACCAGTTGACTGACCACTCAGTTGACTGACCAGACGGTTTACTGACCAACCGGTTTACTGACCAGTCAGTTGACTGACCAACCAGTTGACTGACCAGTCAGTTGACTGACCAGCCAGTTGACTGACCAGCCAGTTGAATGACCAGCCAGTTGACTGACCAGACGGTTTACTGACCAACCAATTGACTGACCAACCAGTTTACTGACCAACCAGTTGACTGACCAACCAATTTACTGACCAACCAGTTGACTGACCAGCCAGTTGACTCACCAGCCAGTTGACTCACCAGCCAGTTGACAGACCAGCCAGTTGACTGACCAGCCAGTTGACTGACCAGCCAGTTAACTGAACAGTCAGCAACTATGCGTAAGCATTTAAATATAGTCCAGAGCAAGTAAGTTCAGTAGAACTTCTGGTTTCAATTCTTTTGACCATGTCGTTAGCTCACTCGATTAAGGCAGCGTCTGGGATGCTCTCAGACGTAGGTTCGAATCCTCGTCACGGCCCTTGTGAATTTATTCATAGCCCAAACCCAATGTAAACTCTATCAGTGTGTATATGTAGCGGTATATTAGGTATATACGACTTTTGGTATATATACCTGATTAATGATATAAACATGGATGCGATATGAATTAATTTCAGACTCATAAATGAATTTCGAAAACAAAAATATATTCAACATTAAATATGATCATGTGTTCATGCATTTTTTATCGTAGCTTCCCTATAATAATTCAGTTTATAAAATTATATAATCCCTGAGCTATAATATAATATGCACTGATATATTATCATATCAGCATCCAAAAGCCTTTCGTTTTAAAACCCAATTAATGGCTCGTTAAGTAACTCGTTTTCTTAATTTGAGAAAGCAATAATAATGATCTTATTGAGAGGGGAACTACGCAGAATGCAAATTACGACAAATAATGCAAAATACTTTGATAAAAATAGAAAATTTCCTAT
This sequence comes from Procambarus clarkii, assembly GCF_040958095.1. Classification (NCBI taxonomy): domain Eukaryota; kingdom Metazoa; phylum Arthropoda; class Malacostraca; order Decapoda; family Cambaridae; genus Procambarus; species Procambarus clarkii. The sequence continues at coordinate 18,482,751 of NC_091237.1, read as the reverse complement.
ACACAATAAAACAGGTGAACAGAGTTGTTTAAGCAATTGTGAGTGGATAAACTTCCGAATGAGAGTTGTTTAATCTATTTTGATTGGATGAACATCTGATTGAGAGCCGCCCTAACAATCTATTTTCACTGGCTGAACATCCAATTGAGAGATGATTAGAATTTAAACGTTATGGACGAGGACGAGGCGGAAGGAAGTGGCCCTCAACTCGGGGAGTTGTTGGAGTGGAAAGTTGTGATATTATACAAGAGGACATGCAATTTGCTCCGGCAATAAGGTGCTCAACATGCAAGGAAATACTTACGAGAAAATGGCAGAGGAAGGTTAAGTGTGTTTGAGCCACTAGGTCGGCTCTCAGCCTCTCACGGCCCCTGTGTGTGTGTTAATGATCATGTTAGTATTAGTGGCCACACTCTACATTAGTGGCCACACCTCACATTAGTGGCCACACCTCACATTAGTGGCCACACCTCACATTAGTGGCCACACCCTAAATTAGTGGCCACACCCTAAATTAGTGGCCACACCCTAAATTAGTGACCACACCTCACATTAGTGCCCACACCCTAAATTAGTGGCCACACCCTAAATTAGTGACCACACCTCACATTAGTGCCCACACCCTAAATTAGTGGCCACACCCTAAATTAGTGACCACACCCTAAATTAGTGACCACACCCCACATTAGTGCCCACACCCTAAATTAGTGGCCACACCCTACAATAGTGGCCCACTATATTATGCATATCAAGGGCCATAAGGAACAAATACATATCATACATAAAAAATAACTTAGGCCACTTCATTTAATTGTATTTTAAAGGGAAAATTATGTAAATTAAAAAAATAAAATGTACGAAAATATCACATGTTATATATACTAATGTTTTCTTGGTGCAATTCTGTGTATCAAATGACTTTTTTGGCCGGCTGTCTATAATTAAAATTGTTTACAATATGTATTTTCATATGTAACTGTTGGCAGACTAGCACACGAGACTATGATGGTTGCTAGGCAACAGCCAACCCCCTTCCCCAGCATCACCTAGGCTACATCTCTCTCTCTCTCTCTCTCTCTCTCTCTCTCTCTCTCTTTTCCAACCAGAGGCTTAGGGCTCGGGCAGCCCTAAGTAATGGGTAATCCATGAAATCCATAATCCATAAATCCATAATTTTTTCATGGGTAATCCATGAAAAAAATAATTGTCAAGAGTACTCATGGCATTGAAATATACTGAAAACTTTCATACTTTCACAATAATAAATAGTGATTAGGTCGATATACGGTATATATGGCCAATCCTCGCTTACCAATCACTAGCCTGAAAGTTAAGCTTAACATTTAACAAACGCGAAAATATCCCAAGATTTGTCGCTATATATAGACTTCAGAATGCCATCGAATCTTCCAATTTGAATTTTATTTCATTCTATTTCATTTTATTTCATTTCATTCACACGTTCTCTACCGACACGTCTGCCGTTCAGTTTGTAAAATGAACTTTTGAGAGTTCGTTTTTAAACTTACTTCCCATGGGAAGAAAACTCTTAGAGAAGATGTGTGCAAGAGTCATTAATCTCATCCAATCTGTCAAATTAAGTAATATATGTAAGACAGCCTTAAAGATCTGAGTGATTTTGGATTGTTTCCAATCCTTGGCCTCATTCAGTATCCAATCATTTGCCAAGACACTATCTTGCCTCAAGCCTCTTTATTTAACTACATATAGGGAGGTATAATTTTTTTCAGCAAAATTATATTCGGTAAAAAATATTGTATCCTTCCTGAGTGGCGAGTTACCCCAGACCTGACATAAAAAAAAAGAGACTTGTGTGTGTGTTGGATATTTCGTGGCAATTACTCATAACGAGGGGGCAGTATTTCTCTAATGGTCATTAAATAACTCGCGTAAATTGCCTATCACAACAACAAGGGAGTAAGGAAAACGTGTGTGTTTTGTTTCAGCGACGCCGTTGTTTACAGGAATGATACGGGTCTTGTTTTTCACTAGCACCTGGGGTTATCTTGAGGTTATCTTGTGATGATTTCGGGGCTTTCAGTGTCCCCGCGGCGCGGTCCTCGACCAGGCCTCCACCCCCAGGAAGCAGCCCGTGACAGCTGATTAACACCCAGGTACCTATTTTACTGCTAGGTAAGAGGGGCATAGGGTGTAAGAAACTCTGCTTATTGTTTCTCGCCGGCGCCTGGGATCGAACCCAGGGCCACAGGATCACAAGTCCAGCGTGCTGTCCACTCGGCCGACCGGCTCCCAATCCCATATGTGTATATATATGTTCCCATATGTGTATATATATGGGGGTGTGTATATATATGTTCTTGCCTGTCTGTGTGTATGTATATGTGGGCGTAATTAAGCTTTTGCTCTTGATCGGGACCTCACTTGTGACATTTTCAGGCATTTGGTTCCTAGACTCAAATCTCTGATGGTTTATCATATTTTTATTAAAGCTGGGAATGAAGCTGTCATCTCACCACCATCATCTCCAGCTTATCTTAGTTCTTTACTACTGCGCTCAAAGAATTCTAGCTCATGTTTCTTTTTATCTTTTCCAATTTCAGCGTTCAATCATCATTTAATCATTTCCAATTTCATATATGCAGCTGGGTCACTTGAAGAACCAGCTGAACCAGCTGTGTCATCAAACTGCACACCGCTTCAGTAGCTGGTTCTTCAAGCTTGTAGTTGGTTCTTCAAGATGCTCAACACTGAATATTTTGAACAATCCAATTAATAGTGGCTACGGGTATTTCCATTTTTGCAGGATAGTTTGAGGACTGATCACAAATGTCATAGCATTAGTGCAAACACTCAAACGTCAAAGCCGTCGGATACTTATCAACTGGGGGGCCAAGTCATGTGGGAATATTAGGAAATGACATTGCAAACGAAGCTGTAAAAATGCATCTAAGAAATGTAGACAATACATACCACAGAGTCTATCACAGATTGAGAAAGTAATGAGAATATATGAGTTTGGATGAGTGTATTTGTATGAGTGTGTTTGGATGAGTATTTAATGTGTTGTGGATGTGTTTTCTCTCTCTCTCTCTCTCTCTCTCTCTCTCTCTCTCTCTCTCTCTCTCTCTCTCTCTCTCTCTCTCTCTCTCTCTCTCTCTCTCATTCACCCTTTCTTCCAGAGTAATATTGAGATAGAAGGCACCGTGAAAGACTTTCACTCTTGATAACAGTTTTGTGTGATTCTCCCTCCCGAGGTTATCTTAACTGTTATACAGTAACGACCCGGTGGAGGCGGGTGATAACACGTTATTAATGGGTTATATTCCGGGGTGTTAATGGGGGTTATATTCCTATGTTTATTGCAGAGAATCAGTGTGAGGAGCGTTGATTGGACGAGGCTGCCAGCCGGACACAGTTGGTGGTCGTCTATTGGACGACTCTGTAACCGGACAGTTGCCAATCGCCGACTTACCGAAACACCGGCGAGAAGCGGCCCTCAGGAACGGATCATTACGGGGAAACTAGACTTGATACCAGGATTCATTATTCCATTTACTCAACCACTTACGGAACCTTTACATCTTTCCTCACTCATGAGGATTACCCCAGGGTAATCCACCGGTGCCCCCAAGATAATCCACCGGAGCCCCCAGGGTAATCCACCCCCCATTAATCCTGGCAGCCCCACCTCACCTGGGGGGCCCATTACTCACCCCTCCCTGATCACACGAAGACGTGCGGCTCCCTTCGGCCCAAATTTGCATCAAGATAAACTAAAGATGTGGATTCTGAAGGAGGATTTACGGCTCCGCCAGCGACCGTTGTCCAGGAACTGCTACGTCTCATCACCCCACATCTCCTCTGACCGACCATTTGACTTCTTTGATGTAATTTTGTCCAAATTTGTCCAGTAAAAGAATATATCTGTCTCTCCGTGCCAGACGCCTAGGGCGAGTGTCACTAAACTCTTCAGGGCGAATCATGGGAGGTAAGAGGGCGTCATAGATCAGTCAGGGTCGGCCCAAGTGCCTTACTAAGGAAAATATTGACATGTAGAGCCCCCTTCTACCCATACCTCATGCTATATTCACCAGGACAAGTCTTAAAGGTTGGTGTTGGCTGTAGACTTATTTAGCAGTGTTTAGTCATATTTAATTTTTGGGAGACAGGGAGAAGGAGAGGACAGGGGGAAGGGAAAGGTGGAGATGAGAGGAGAAGAGTAAAAATGTAATATGACAGAGAGAGGGAAAGACGGAGAGAGAGAGAGAGAGAGAGAGAGAGAGAGAGAGAGAGAGAGAGAGAGAGAGAGAGAGAGAGAGAGAGAGAGAGAGAGAGAGAGAGAGAGAGAGACCCTGGCACAGCCATATACCCTAAATACTTATATTCTTTTCCCCTGTTTGGTTCTCACTCTCCCTCACTCTCACTCACTCTCACTCACTCTCACCCACTTACTCACAGACAGACGAGACCAGCAACACAGAGAGCACCTGAGGGGGAGGAGGAGCCAGTGGGTCAACACACCACTGAGGAAGAATGGAGTGACGCCGCTGAGATAGTAAACAAGAGCGCCCTCTTGTGAGGGTACTGAGGAAGGCGTCTGAGAGTCACACTGAGAGTGAGAGTCCTGGGATAATACACTCAGATGTGCTTGCACGCACGAGTCTCAGCTCCGGGATCCCGCCTTTTCTAATCCGTCGGATTTGTGGCTCATTAAATTCATCCTTGTGATTAACGAAGTGTGTCGACTTCAAGGTGGCATATAGCACCCTTTTTATAACCAGGGTTGTTAGACCTACCTTGAGGTGCTTCCGGGGCTTAGCGTACCCGCGGCCCGGTCGTCGACCAGGCCTCCTGGTTGCTGGACTGATCAACCAGGCTGTTGGAAGCGGCTGCTCGCAGCCTGACGTATGAGTCACAGCCTGGTTGATCAGATGGAAGGAGGATCATGTTTATGTGGTGTTTATGTGGTGTTTATGTTAGTGCAATTGTTTCAAAGCACATAGTAATTAAACACAGGTCAACAGCGAGCATGAGGTAGTTAAAGATGCTCTAACGATTCGTTTTCACCATTTAACAAGCACTTCGTTTCCCGTGATTTAATCGTAATTCAGTATTGGAATCTTCCACTAATAATCCTAATCTCTCACAGGACAAAGTTAATTAGTTCTGAAATGTTTTCATTTCAATTAATTATCAGTAAAAAATATTTAGATCTGCTCGCTTGTTTTCCAATTACCAAGCCAGACTCTACAAGGAGCAGAACCAAAGTCATTATCTTCAGAAGTTGCAAGGCTTTCTGCAACACTCTACAGTCATTACTCTCCCTCCTGGGAAGCCGAAACAAAGTTCGGACAACGTATTATGATATTCTCCATTTCCGGCAACATTGCAGTGATATATTACTGAAGTTTAACTGGCTGTCAACAAACGGCTATTTTCCAGAATTGGCTGCAGTCTAAATTATGCTCAAGGCATAACATGGGCCCCTTTGGCCGACCGGCCAAAGGGGCCAGTAGTTTACTGAACCGTGGTCACTCAGGGTGATTCCCGAGGTGCCTTGTTCTATTGTTAAGAGGTCTATGTAGCTGTCTAACTAACAGGGAGATCGACAGCTGCTACGGGCTGCTTCCTAGGTGTGTGTGTGTGTGTGTGTGTGTGTGTGTGTGTGTGTGTGTGTGTGTGTGTGTGTGTGTGTGTGTGTGTGTGTGTGTGTGTGTGAGTGTGTATTCGCCTAGTTGTGCTTGCGGGGGTTGAGCTCTGCTCTTTCGGCCCGCCTCTCAACTGTCAATCAACAGGTGTTGAGATTCCTGAACTTCCTTCGGGAAATTCCTTTAGATTTGCGCGTGTGTGTGTGTGTGTGTGTGTGTGTGTGTGTGTGTGTGTGTGTGTGTGTGTGTGTGTTCACCTAGTTGTTTTCACCTGAAGAAACGACGTTGGTTTGGTCCGCCTTGGACTTAACAAAAGTCCAGAAAAGGCCGAAACATTGTGGTTTCATTTTCAGATGTGTGAGTTGGGTGTCAGTTGTGTGTGGGTAAAATTTCCTTACATAAAAGTTTATGTAAATTAGCAAAACACGATTGACATTTCAATTACCAGATGATTACACATCAATCATCACATACCATTTGTTTACCAAATGATGATACACTGATTAGACGCTTAACTGAACGTAAGATAGATAACACATAAGACGTCAAAGATATAAGATGTTGATGACATCCCCACACCCACACTAGCGTGAGATTGATGTCCCAGACATCAACAACGATGTTAAGTATCTCGTAAAATATTTAGTGTGGGACGCAGGAGCTCAAAGCCACAATACGTCGATCGCAAAGTCCACCTCGTAAATCCTGACGGCTCGAACCCGTGTACTGATAATGTGCGAACAAGTGCTGGAAGAGGCACTCCCGTGACGCCAACAGCCATCAACCAGACACCAGAACTGGTTTTACGACATGAGTTATAACGTCACCCCGAGGCGCCCGAGTGCCACGAAGTGCCAACTGGCGGTGCCAGAACTGTTGTTGCACTGTGCAACAACAGAACATCACATCATCAAAACACAAATAACAGGAACTTACAACAAGTAACACGTAGCAATTAATTCACGTAGTAATTAATTCACGTAGTAATTAATTCACGTAGTAATTAATTCACGTAGTAATTAAGTGAAAAAGCGACTGATTCTGTATGATCTTAAATACCCCCCCCCCCCAAGAAAAAAAGTACAGCGTGACTTACCTGAGAGAATTAAGTCTACTTGAGCCTTAAGTCTAAATTAAGAAGTCCAAGCAGTCAAGCAGGGACCCCCCCACAACCGGACCCCCACACAAGCGACCACTATCTACACTCTAAGATTATCAACTGACTCAGGTTGACAGCTCAGCCCCCTTCTTAATCTCCTCCCTTTTCCTCTTAAGAAAACGGGAGGTGGGTCAACGTCTCAACTACGCCTCAAACCACCAGGTGAGTAGTTAGTAGGCGGTGTTCCTCGCTTATGTTTGTCCTATATTCGTAACGTAATTGGTTTATTGCTTCTGGTAACATTCGTAACGTAATTGTTTATTCATGTTTACATTCATAACGAACATACTTGTGTAAATGTGTATGTACGTATTTATCTATGTAAATAATAATGTAAATGTTCGTTTTGTTCAAAATCGCTAATCTCCGAAAGTTCTTCTCCGATTGCTTTGGAATTTTCACACGACGTTCCATTCGAGTACGCGCGTGTTTTTATATACCTGCTATATATATGCCACATCTGTGACAGGTCGAAACATCCGGACGGAGGAGGGGGAAATGGTGGGGAGGACGGAGGGGACATGGGAGGGTTACTGAGCCACAGCAACGCGTGACCGGGTACAGCTAGAAGACAATAAGTACCTTATTATATATACGAAAACACATTTGGATGTTCTATAAGAATTTGCAAAAAAATTAAACCAAAGAGTTAAACCGGAAGGTACTACAAAGAGACGATACCAAAACAGGTTCATATCTTAACCGGTATATCTTATCTTATCTTGAGATGATTTCGGGGCTTTTTAGTGTCCCCGCGGCCTGGTCCTCGACCAGGCCTCCATCCCCAGGAAGCAGCCCGTGACAGCTGACTAACACCCAGGTACCTATTTTACTGCTAGGTAACAGGTAGTTTCAAACACCTGGTGTAAACACCCGTTAGTAACACCGATTAACTAATCGACATATATTTTTACCCATTGGTTATTAAACATTACATTATGTGTTTTATCAGCACCTATGGAAGCGGCAACCTATAGTCGCTGGGAGGCCCAAGCACTTAGGTTTGTTATCACCACGACGAGTTTGTTATCGTTGTTATCCTCTCGTTGGTGGAGCACAGCTGCAGGAGGTGGCGTTGATGATGGGGGAGGGGGGGGGGGAAGGGGGGGATTGCAATTGATGAACGGCCACCCTTCACTCTGTGATATTTCCTCGTATATCACAACTCTTTATTCACCGACCCGCGCACTTCATCAGAATTAGCTCAAGGACACACAGGAAGTCTCTCTCTCTCTCTCTCTCTCTCTCTCTCTCTCTCTCTCTCTCTCTCTCTCTCTCTCTCTCTCTCTCTCTCTCTCTCTCTCTCTCTCTCTCTCTCTCTCTCTCTCTCTCTCTCTCATGAGCGGTATTTTTGAGCCGAATTCTAGCTCTCTGCGCCTATTTTTATTTTCAAATTACGAATTTTTATACCGAAAATATGCCAATTACTGACAGCAGCGATGGGTCATATATTGCCCAAACCCCCCTGCAGTTTTCAAAATATCTGAAATGTCGGAAATTGGACTCCTGAGCGTGATTTTCGAGCCGAATTCTGACTCTCTGCACCTATTTTCATTTTCAAATTTCGAATTTTTTTACCGAAAATATGCCAATTACTGAAAACAGCGATAGGTCATATTTTGCCCAAACCCCCCTGCAGTTTTCAAAAAATCTGAAATGTCGGAAATTGAACTCCTGAGCGTGATTTTCGAACCGAATTCTGACTCTCTGCACCTATTTTCATTTTCAAATTACAACTTTTTATACCAAAAATATGCAAATTACTGAAAACGGCGATGGGTCATATTTTGCCCAAACCCCCAAACAGTTTTCAAAATATCGGAAATGTCAGAAATTTGTCTCCTGAGCGTGATTTTCGAGCCGAATTCTGACTCTCTGCACCTATTTTCATTTTCAAATTACGACTTTTCATTTCGAAAATATGCATATTACTGAAAATTGCAATGGGTCATATTTTGCTCAAACCCCCCTGCAGTTTTCAAAATATCTGAAATGACGAAAATTTGACTCCTGAGCGTGATTTTCGAGCCGAATCCTGACTCTCTGCACCTATTTTCATCTTCAAATTCGACTTTTTATACCGAAAACATGCCAATTACTGAATACGTCGATGGGTCATATTTTGCCCAAACCCCCCAACAGTTTTCAAAATATCTGAAATGTCGGAAATTGGACTCTTGAACGTGATTTTTGAGCCGAATTCTGACTCTTTGCACCTATTTTTATTTTCAATTTACGAATTTTTATACCGAAAATATGCCAATTACTGAAAATGGCGATTGGTCGTATTTTGCCCAAACCCCCCTACAGTTTTCAAAATATCTGAAATGTCGGAAATTGGACTCCAGAGCGTGATTTTCGAGCCGAATTTTAACTCTCTCCACCTATTTTCATTTTCAAATTTCGAATTTTTATACCGAAAACATACCAATTACTGAAAACGGCGATGGGTCATTTTTTGCCCAAACCCCCCTGCAGTTTTCAAAATATCGGAAATGTTGGAAATTTGTCTCCTGAGAGTGATTTTCGAGCCGAATTTTAACTCTCTGCACCTATTTTCATCTTCAAATTACGACTTTTCATTTCGAAAATATGCATATTACTGAAAATGGCAATGGGGTCATATTTTGCCCAAACCCCCCTCCTGCAGTTTTCAAAATATCTGAAATGTCGGAAATTTGACTCCTGAGCGTGATTTTTGAGCTGAATTCTAACTCTCTGCACCCTCTAATATAATCAACAAATTGTTTCCAATCGGTTTATTTTAAATATTATTATTATATTACATTAGGAACATAAATTATTAACTTAGTTATGTTAGTTTAACTTTGGTTGAGATAGGTTAAGTTAGGTTAGGTTCGGTCACGTTAGTTTTTTCTAGTTTTTCCTAAGTTAGTGTTAAAATTATTTTCTACTAAGAAATCATCGGAAAAGATAGAAAATGTACCAAGCAAATATATTTGGGGACACAAAAGTAAACCAAGAAAAATGTATACAGTCTGAGAGGTGTGCTCTACCTCTTTATATATATACATTGAGAGTTTATAATAATTTCGGAATATGTTCAGGACTAGAATATACTTGCTAGTTGGTCAGTAATCTTTTGTGATGACCTTAATAACCCTCCAGAGGTTAAGAGGTCCTTCGGCTCAACACCAAACCAATCCACATGTCATTGTTGCTGAAGCTAAACATCAACACAGACTGATATAAAGTTCATATCAACGTTACTATATAACAATTTGTAACTTTCTTCTAAGTATTTTAAAATAAACCAAAGATCAATATTGTGTGGCAGGATTAAAATAGTCATCGCTAGGTCATCGAAAGAAAACTAATATGTTGCAAGGGGAGACGATAATAAATTGCAATATACGTGCAGTACGTTGTCAAATAGTTTGTTTTGTTGGAAAACAGACAGCCTGTGTATGTATATTAGGACCCTCTCAAGGTCGAACTACTGACCCTCTCCAGAAGGTAACATACAGTTAACTTACTCCCTGGGTATCTATTGTCTGCTAGGTGAACATAGGCATTAAGTGCTTGACCGTTTCTCTCCCGCATGGGATTCGAACCCTTGATTCCCGATTGATGGGGACAGGAAGCCTATACTTAGCCTTATTGGTGTCCCTCTTGAGGCCAAGAACAACTACTGACATTCCTTAGAATGCAACCTACAGCAGATGTTTAACTCCCGGATATATAATTACTGCTAGGTGAACAGTCGAATTAGGCTAACGAAAACTTTGCTAAAACGTTTCTGAGTGACCGCGAGAATTGAACCCATGACGTTCGGTTATGAGCTGATAACATATAGACCATCACGCTACAGAACCCTATACGTAGTGTCCTGTTGAGAACAGACAATACTGGTGGTTCGTATTTCCCGCGGTTTTATCACACAGTCCCCAACGCCATCTATGTAAACAAAAAGAAAAGAACCTTCACTTCGTTTCGTATAAGAAATCATGTACACTATACACCTTGGGCCAGATTCACGAAAGCACTTACGCAAGTACTTACGAACGTGTACATCTTTCCTCAATCTTTGACGGCTTTGGTTACATTTATTAAACAGTTTACAAGCATGAAAACTTGCCAATCAACTGTTGTTATTGTTATCAACAGCCTCCTGGTGCTTCGGAGCTCATTAACTGTTTAATAATTGTAAACAAAGCCGCCAAAGATTGAGAAAAGATGTAAACGTTCGTAAGTACTTTTGTGAATCTGGTCCCTTGTACTGATAATAAAAAAAAAAGAGTCAACATAGACGACAACACCAAGTAATGATTATAAGTCATTTATCACACACAAAAACTACATAGAAACGTGTATATAAGACACTAAAACAAACATTTAAAAACAGAAAAGGCGAAACGGTTCGTACATCAGAGAACCTCACAGCGGAAAGCATCTAACGAGGGAATTACCTGAGCCTCTGCCTCCAGGATTACCGAAATGGATTTATTGATGGAAAGAAAATACCCGCGTCGAGCCGGTTAAGAAATGAGATCAAAGGGAACGAAAGAGATCCGGATTTAATTCAGAATTAAGGTGAGTAGCTCGGTATTCACACATTTGATAACTTAGTATTAGAACCTAAACTCACAATATATTTTTTTTATTTTTTTATTTTTTATTAACAGGCTTAAGTATAGAGAGAAGTGGTTCTATATCCTCTCCTATATGAAGGGTTACAAAATGCTAAGATGCGCCCCTTGAGGGACTTGAAGTAGAGGGGGGTAGAAATAGCCTAAGCTACTCTATCCCTTTGAGATGTATTTCTTGCTTATCTCAATAAACATACTTGAACTTGAACTTGAAGTGCTAAGGTCAATATATAACTATAAGTTGTATAGAAATATATAATTATTAGTGAAATTTGCTGAAAACATTTGGTGATTTGTTTTAAATTATAATTGACTGAATAGATCGTTTAATTGTTAGCTGAGGTATATATTTTGTCTTGTTTGATGAAAGAAGAGAGAAGGCAAATATTATCTATATAATTGAAATACGAAGTGACAAATAGCCAGCCGTATATTCTAGTTGAACAGACAGCTTCTATAAAGTAGAAGCGTTGCTCTCTGCTCTCTACCTCTCCCTCTCGACCTCTCCCTCTCGACCTCTCTCGCTATCTACTTTCCCCAACCACTTGGGGTGGACGGTAGAGCGACGGTCTCACTTCATGCAGGTCGCGTTCAATCCCCGACCGTCCACAAGTGCTTGGGCACCATTCCTTTTCCCCCGTCCCATCCCAAATCCTTATCCTGACCCCTTCCAAGTGCTATATAGTCGCAATGGCTTGGCGCTTTCCCCTAATAGTTCCCCCTCACTGTCTACCTCTCTCTTTCTCTCTCTCTCTCTCTCTCTCTCTCTCTCTCTCTCTCTCTCTCTCTCTCTCTCTCTCTCTCTCTCTCTCTCTCTCTCTCTCTCTGTCTCTGTCTCTGTCTCTCTCTCTCTCTCTCTCTCTCTCTCTCTCTCTCTCTCTCTCTCTCTCTCTCTCTCTCTCTCTCTCTTCACCCTAGCAAAATGCCCCCTAAAAGGAGAGTGACATTCTTTCCCGACAGGAAGAGATTGATGATGGAGGAGAAGTTGTGGTTGTGGCAGTGATTGAGAGGGTGAAAGAGAGAGAGAGAGAGAGAGAGAGAGAGAGAGAGAGAGAGAGAGAGAGAGAGAGAGAGAGAGAGAGAGAGAGAGAGAGAGAGGCCACGATACGTGGAGAGGAAGGGAGTATATAGGACAGGAGAGAAAGGAAGGGGAGGAGATTATAGGAAGGAAGAACAGGAGAGACGTACAGGTGAGGATTAAAGGACTGGTGCATTGTTGTTGTTGTTTAAGATTCAGCTACTAGGAACAAAAGGTTCCAAGTAGCACGGGCTATGGTGAGCCCGTAGTGAACTCCTTACTTCTCCTTACTCTTCTCCTCTACGATGTGCTGGGATGAGTTTAGAGTATTTCAAGTGAAGAGATTTCCAGCCAGTCCTCGGGTGGAGGCGGAAACAAAATGGGAAGTTTCTTTCACTCTGATACGCCTGTTCACCTAGCAGTAAACAGGTACCTGTGGGTTTAGACAGCTGCTACGGGCTGCTTCCTGGGGATGTGTAACAAAATAGAGGCCTGGTCGAGGAGCGGGCCGCGGCGACGATAAGCCCCGAAATCATCTCAAGATCACCTGATACATTGCATTTTTAATGTACTCGACCAATCCGTAAAAATTGTGGGGGTTTTAGTAAAAAAAAGTTATGCGCCATAATGTGGAGGTATTGCGAGGATGGGCCTCGATAAGGCCATGTGGGTTGACCCACATGGCCTTATCGAGGCCATGTGGGTCAACCCGAGACTCCACCGTCTCTGGTTAGGCAAAACGGCCGTATTTCTTACGGAGCTTGAGAGAAGGCGGATTAGCGAATTTCCACACGCTGGAAATGTGAGTTTTCCGTTTTATGTGAGTAATTTATTGTTCAATTACTTCGAATTCGGATAAACATGAAATCTCCATCGGATTGGCCCGTAAAAAATAGACGATTCGTTTGCTAAATGTCTGAGAAAACGGCCGCCGGGGTAGTGGGAATTTTTTTCAATATTATTTTAACATAGAATATTAACACAAAAAATCCAAATGCTAGGGATTGCTTCCTCGGCCAGTTTAAGAATACTGGGGGCCACAGAAAATGTATAAACCGAATCAATAATTGTTATTTTTAAACAAAAGTTGAGAAGATATCTACTTCAGTTTAAGCCCTGGTGGTATCTATAATTCCTTCTTTGTGAACCCGGCAGCGTTCTCTCTCTCTCTCTCTCTCTCTCTCTCTCTCTCTCTCTCTCTCTCTCTCTCTCTCTCTCTCTCTCTCTCTCTCTCTCTCTCTCTCTCTCTCTCTCTCTCTCTCACTCTCTCTCTCTCTCTCTCTCTCTCTCTCTCTCTCTCTCTCTCTCTCTCTCTCTCTCTCTCTCTCTCTCTCTCTCTCTCTCTCTCTCTCTCTCTCTCTCTCACTCTCTCTCTCTCTCTCTCTCTCTCTCTCTCTCTCTCTCTCTCTCTCTCTCTCTCTCTCTCTGTCTCTCTCTCTCTCTCTCTCTCTCTCTCTCTCTCTCTCTCTGTCTCTCTCTCTCTCTCTCTCTCTCTCTCTCTCTCTCTCTCTCTCTCTCTCTCTCTCCCCACAGCCTGTGTCTTACAAACGAGCCTGTGTCTTATGAGCGAGTCTGTGTTGTATCAAGTTATACATCGTGTTTGTTTCCCTTTCTTCCCCGCCAATAAATTTACTACAACACAAAATAACCCCATTAAACTAGAAAGTGAAATTGGCGGAGCTTGAACCACGACCAGAGAGAGAAACGAGCCCCGGAGATCACCATTATTTTCACTGCAATATTAAATGGAATGAATTGCGTCAACGTAACTTACGAGCTGGAACTACCTCGTAACACACACACACACGCACGCAATCGACCTACATGTCCAGCAAAATTTACACCCACGTGAGCCTCCGTACACTCACGCACTCGAACGTACACACACAAAATCAAACTGCTTCTAGCGAGGAACTTTGCTAGTCAGCTGGGGCTCGACCCCAGGAAGACAATGAAACAGGGGTCGATATGGTAGTTATGGTACCCAGAGGAGAGTAGTAGACTATATAGTACCCAGAGGAGAGTAGTAGACTAATAGTACCCAGAGGAGGGCATACGAATGGTACTGAAAATGACTGTATACCAATGGTATCAATTTAAGAGCAGAGTTTCTATTTGTATTTTTCTAACAATTGGACATGGAAGCCGCACTTGAGCTTTCAGGGAGATACAGAAGGATGATATTCTCGTCAAGACGGTGGTGAGATAAAGCAGTTTCGTTTTTAATTTTGTTACCCCTTAGGTGGGAAACTGCGGATATAGAGTTGATAGCTGCTGCCAACAGATGTCTCTGACGGCCTAGTGCCCGTTTTTTATATCTCGGGAGTCAGTACCTCCTCAGCTGCCGTAGGGGGTGTACGTCAGTCGACCTTTCGTCATATCGCCTGCGGGTAGGCGCAGTCGAAACGTTTGTCGTGAGGATATCAGTCCTCTCCACATCTTTGAGTATATGATGTAATATAGTCGTAATGGCGTAGTGCTTTTTCCTGATAATTACCTTACCCTAAATTTATCTACCTGTGCCTGTTTCAAGGGGCAACAAGTCCTCGTCAACTCTGCAACTAAAAATTGAATATCATTAACAACAACACTCACACACCAACCATGTCGTTGCATCCTAATTGAGCCGCATTGCATTCAATTGGGTCAAAAACTACCGAGAGTGAGAAACGGGAAGCAGAGTAATTCTCAAACGAGCTCATTTAAGGTTGCTTGTAGTTAGGCATAACTTGATTGGCAGAAGTAAGAAACAGGCATTTTTTATACTGAGGGTATAATCATCTCAAGGTAACCTCAAGGGTTAATTAACACGGCATGTAAAGCTGTCCTGGTCCTCAGTAAAGCCCTCCTGGTCCTCAGTAAAGCCCTCCTGGTCCTCAGTAAAGCCCTCCTGGTCTTCAGTAAAGCCCTGCTGGTCTTCAGTAAAGCCCTCCTGGTCCACAGTAAAGCCCTCCTGGTCCTCAGTAAAGCCCTCCTGGTCTTCAGTAAAGTCCTCCTGGTCCTCAGTAAAGCCTTCCTGGTCCTCAGTAAAGCCCTCCTGGTCCTCAGTAAAGCCCTCCTGGTCCTCAGTAAAGCCCTCCTGGTCCTCAGTAAAGCCCTCCTGGTCCTCAGTAAAGCCCTCCTGGTCCTCAGTAAAGCCCTCCTGGTCCTCAGTAAAGCCCTCCTGATCCTCAGTAAAGCCCTCCTGGTCCTCAGTAAAGCCGTGCTTTTGACTTAATAATGTCATCGTTAGACACAAAACGAATTAAAGCAGCGTCACTTGAGCCTAAGAGATAGCACTAACATTGTTTAGTATTTAATTCCTTCCACGACGACTCAATGTGATCGAGTTTCAGTGGTCCCGAGAAGGAAGCCAGGAGCTAGAGCTCGTGCCCTGCTCTTAGATATAGGTGAGCACACACACATCTACACACACATTGCAGCATATGCGAGGCTGGCTAACATCAGAACAGCGTTCAGGAACCTGTGTAAGGAATCATTCAGAATCTTGTACACCACATATGTAAGACCAATCCTAGAGTATGCGGCCCCAGCATGGAGCCCGTACCTTGTCAAACACAGGACGAAGCTGGAAAAACTACAAAGGTATGGCACTAGACTAGACCCAGAACTAAGAGGCATGAGTTACGAGGAAAGACTGCTGGAAATGCACCTTACGACACTGGAAGACAGAAGAGTAAGGAAAGACATGATCACAACCTACAAAATCCTTAGGGGAATCGACCGGGTAAACAAGGATAAACTATTCAACTCTGGTGGTACGCGAACAAGGGGACACAGGTGGAAACTGAGTACCCACATGAGCCACAGGGACGTTAGAAGGAACTTTTTCAATGTCAGAGTAGTTAACGGATGGAATGCATTAGGCAGTGATGTGGTGGAGGCAGACTCCATACACAGTTTCAAATGTAGA
This sequence comes from Procambarus clarkii, assembly GCF_040958095.1. Lineage (NCBI taxonomy): Eukaryota > Metazoa > Arthropoda > Malacostraca > Decapoda > Cambaridae > Procambarus > Procambarus clarkii. The sequence goes on along the minus strand of NC_091237.1, from coordinate 18,466,421 downwards.
TATGATAGAGCCCAGTAGGCTCAGGAATCTGTACACCAGTTGATTGACAGTTGAGAGGCGGGACCAAAGAGCCAAAGCTCAACCCCCGCAAGCACAAATAGGTACAAAGACATACACATACGCGCGCGCACGCAACAAAAGTCAGCAACAAAAGTTAGCTGACAACAACAGTCAGCTAATAGGCTCGGACTTGAAAGTCGCTGGACGTTGAGGGTGAGGTCGGCGGGAGCCGGTCAGTCTCGCCCCGGCGGCCGAAGGGGAAGGATGTTCTGTGTCGCTCCTCGTACTCTGTCTCTTCCCTCACCCCAGCCTTCACAACCTTTTTCTTTCTGGTCCCTGGAAACGTATCTCTGCCTTTCAACTGTTCTCAAGTGAACGTCGCCATGTTTCTCTCCACGGGCGAAACAAATGAGGCAATAGTTTCGCGCCGAAGGTGAAGTAACAAAATTTTCACTTGTTACGTCTTCTAAATCCAGATGTTTATTTATTGAAACATTTTAAACAAGCAGTATTTCAATGGTTGTATTCATTAACACACGTATCTATATATATTTATGATATATTTTTGTGGTATGTTTATAATATGGAGCCATCAGTATTGGTCCAATTGGGTTGTATATGGTTGATCTTTACGTACAGGACGTGATTATAACAGGAGCCACGTCATGTGTATGTGGGTGTAGAATACACAGGCGTGCCGGGAGTAGCAGTACTCTACACACGTCACTCCCTATTCGCGTAGTTTGACTGATTCGCCAAGTATCTCCGCAGATACTTTACTTGAGGTATGTATATAGTCTTCGGCTTTCTCTCTCTCTCTCTCTCTCTCTCTCTCTCTCTCTCTCTCTCTCTCTCTCTCTCTCTCTCTCTCTCTCTCTCTCTCTCTCTCTCTCTCTCTCTGTCTCTCTCTCTCTCTGTCTCTCTCTCTCTCTCTCTCTCTCTCTCTCTCTCTCTCTCTCTCTCTCTCTCTCTCTCTCTCTCTCTCTCTCTCTCTCTCTCTCTCTCTCTCTCTCTCTCTCTCTCTCCACAGCCTGTGTCTTACGAGCGAGCCTGTGTTGTATCAAGTTATACATCGTATTTCTTTCCCTTTCTTCCCCGCCAATAAATTTACTACAACACAAAATAACCCCATTAAACTAGAAAGTGAAATTGGCGGAGCTTGAACCACGACCAGAGAGAGAAACGAGCCCCGGAGATCACCATTATTTTCACTGCAATATTAAATGGAATGAATTGCGTCAACGTAACTTACGAGGTGGAACTACCTCGTAGTTCCAGCTCGTCCTGACATTAATTTTCGATGTATCAATTTCATTTTTATACCAATGTGTTCACCATAGAATGTTCTAGAAGAGCATAAGTATAAAATGTCACACAAAGATGCGTTAGACCGGCACCAAATAAAAGACTACGTCGATTACATTCATCGTTTCAACAATACAATGGTCTTACCACGATGATGCAATGCCATGCCGTTCTCCCAAATAGGCTATGCGGCTATTAGAGAAAACGCAAATTTCATGGCAAACATTTGTAAACTATCCCAAAGTCGATCGAATAAAAAATGGATTTTATACAAATATTTTTTCACGTGACTCGTGAGCGAGTCCGTTACGCGCACTCCAGAGAAAAGTTGGTAACTCCTCCAGGAGTTACGGATGCGCGAAAGTGATTAACACTTACACAGAGTGAAACTGCTTCAATAGAAGCAGAGTTTCCATTTGTATTTCTCTACCAATTGGACATGGAAGCTGGACTTGAGCTTACAAGGAAATACAGAAGGATGATATTCTCTTCACGATCGCGGCGAGATGAAGTAGTTTCGTTTTTATTTTTGTTAGCCCTTAAGTGTATGTGGGAAACTGCGGATGAATTCAGCGGATGTAGAGTTGATAGCTGCTGCCAACAGATGTCTCTGGCGGCCTAGTGCCCGTTTTTTATATCTCGAGTGTCAGTACCTCCTCAGCTGTCGTAAGAGGTGTATGTCAGTCGACCTTTCGTCATATCGCCTGAGGGTAGGCGCAGTCGAAATGTTTGTCGTGAGGATATCAGTCCTCTCCACAACTTTGAGTATATGTTGTAATGGCGTAGTGCTTTTTCCTGATAATTACCTTACCCTACCTATATCTACCTGTGCCTGTTTCAAGGGGCAACAAGTCCTCGTCAACTCTGCAACTAAAAATTGAATATCATTAACAACAACACTCACACACCAACCATGTCGTTGCATCCTAATTGAGCCGCATTGCATTCAATTGGATCAAAAACTACCGAGGATGGAAAACGGGAAGCAGAGGCCCTCAATTGAGCTCATTTAAGGTTGCTTGTAGTTAGGCATAACTTGATTGGCAGAAGTAAGAAACAGAGGCATTTTTTATACTGAGGGTTAATTAACACAGCATGTAAAGCCCTCCTGGTCCTCAGTAAAGCCCTCCTGGTCTTCAGTAAAGCCCTCTTGGTCTTCAGTAAAGCCCTCCTGGTCCTCAGTAAAGCCCTCCTGGTCTTCAGTAAAGCCCTCCTGGTCCTCAGTAAAGCCCTCCTGGTCCTCAGTAAAGCCCTCCTGGTCTTCAGTAAAGCCCTCCTGGTCCTCAGTAAAGCCCTCCTGGTCCTCAGTAAAGCCCTCCTGGTCTTCAGTAAAGTCCTCCTGCTTTTGACTTAAGAATGTCATCGCTAGAAACAAAACGAATTAAAGCAGCGTCACTTGGGCCTAAGAGAACGTTTAAGGGTTAGTACAGAGCGCATATTGACACAAGAATAAACCAAGGAGAGGCTAGTTGATTATTGTTTAGTGTTTTAATTCCTTCCACGACGACTCAATGTGGTCGAGTTTCAGTGGTCCCGAGAAGGAAGCCAGGAGCTAGAGCTCGTGCCCTGTTCATAGATATAGGTGAGCACACACAGAGACATAAACACACATAAACATACACACAGACGCGCGCGCGCACGCAACAACAGTCAGCAACAAAAGTTAGCTGACAACAACAGTCAATTGACAACAACAGTCAGCTAATAGGCTCGGACTTGAAAGTCGCTGGACGTTGAGCGTGAGGTCGGCGGGAGCCGGTCAGTCTCGCTCTGGCGGCCGGAGGGGAAGGACGCTCCGCGTCGCTCCTCGTACTCCGTCTCTTCCCTCATCCCAGCCTTCACAAACTCTTCCTTTCTGGTCGCTGGAAACGTGTCTCCGCCTTTCAACTGCTCTCAAGTGAACGTCGCCATGTTTCTCTCCACGGGCGAAACAAATGAGGCAATAGTTTCGCGCCGAAGGTGAAGTAACTTAGAAATATATTCTCACCTGTTTCGTCTTCTAAATCCAGAAGTTTATTTATTGAAAACACTTCAAATAAGCAGTATTAGTGGTCATATTCAATAACACTCACACGTATTTATATATATTTATGATATATTTTTGTGATAGTCATCAGTATAGGTGCAATTGGGTTTCATTTGGTTGATCTTCATGGACAGGACGTGATTATAACTACACACGGCGCTCCCTATGGGCGTAGTTTGACTGATTCCCCAAGTATCTCCTCAGATACTTCAGTTGAGGTATGTATACAGTATCTCTCTCTCTCTCTCTCTCTCTCTCTCTCTCTCTCTCTCTCTCTCTCTCTCTCTCTCTCTCTCTCTCTCTCTCTCTCTCTCTCTCTCTCTCTCTTTCAAGAGAAAAATGTTAGAAAGTGTTCTTTTGCAAACAGAATGGTAGACAGTTGGAACAAGCTAAGTGAGAAGGTTTGAGGCCAAAATCGTCAGTAGTTTTAAAGCGTTATATGACAAAGAGTACTGGGAAGACGGGACACCACGAGCGTAGCTCTCATCCTGTAACTACACTTAGGTAATTACACACTCACACGACCCTGTGTGTCGCTCGAGTATCAACAAAACTGCCCAACAGTGTCGAGTTACTCCTCGACAAATATCCTAAGTATTACAATCCCCCCAAAACACATTCTTGTTTAAGAGAAAATCCCGCGTCGGTACTGAAACGTTGCAGATTAGCAATAATATGAAGAAATATCGAAGATTAGTGATAATTGGAGGATAATTAGCTGGAACGATTAACTGGATCTGCCTCTCCTTACGAGGCAGATCATTTATTTGAAGTTTAATGATAATTGGGTTGTTATTGACCACCTTAAAGCGCCATTTTCATCCTTAATGATCTGATCCTCAATCTGTCAAGGAGAAAATTACCAGACATCTATTAAATATGAGGACGTTGAGTGGGAGAGGTAGGAAGGATGAGTAACGGAAAGGAGGAAGAAGGAAGAGAAAAGAGTAAAGAGAAAGGAAAAAAGTAAAAATGCAGATAAAAGAAGGAATGAAAAGGGAAGGAGAAAAGGTCTAAGGGAACAGTGAAGAAATAAAGTAAGGAGTAAGAAAAGAGTGTGGAAGGATAAAGGGGAAGAAGGAATGGCAAAGGAAGAGGGAAGAAATGAGAAAGGGGAGGAGGATGCACAAAATAAACAGTCGAAAAAAGGAAACTGAATTTGAGAGATGTGATGAAGCGAGCGCCTCCCCCCCCCCCTCCTCCCTCCCCCTCTTGATGCTAGGCTTCCTCCCTCCTCAAATGAATTCCTCCTTCCACAGCTGCATTCCTCCTCAGCTGAACTGCTCCTTTCCTCAGTTGCATTCCGCTTTCTTCCTTCATGCTTTCATTATTCTCATTCCCTTTCCGATTCATTCCTCGACGACTTGTATTCCTCGTCTGCCTTATTATTCATTATTTTTATTCATTGAAAATCACACTTGTATAACAGGATTTTATTGAGGGCGCGCTTTATGTGATGTTAATGGCAGTTACGAGCCCTAGTTATTGAGTAATTAAATAGTATTAACTGATAATTGCACACTACAGGCTCGGGGGGGTGGGGGTGGGGTAGGCTTTGAATAGTGGAGATTATAGTGATTGTTTTTTTTTTTTGTGTGTGTGTGTGTGTGTGAGAGAGAGAGTGTGTGTGTGTGTGTGTGTGTGTGTGTGTGTGTGTGTGTGTGTGTGTGTGTGAGAGTGTGTGTGTGTGTGTGTGTGAGAGAGTGTGTGTGTGTGTGTGGACTCGAAGCTAACCCTCGCTAAACTTAAATTTAAAAATCAATCATGATGGATGACCCGAAAAAATTCACATATTATGCATGGCCTTCACGGCGCCCTTTTCACTATCCCCCCTATTCTTTTCCCTTCTGCCTCCTCCGTCTTCTCTTCCTCCTCCTCCTCTTCCTTCACCACCTCCTTCGTAAACTCAGGCGGAACCCGTATAAAATCTAGGTTAAGCCCAGAGTGACATTAAAAATATCTGAGGAGCTGCGAAGCCTCATAAGAACGTTTAATGTGCTAAGGTGCAGCAGGTGGCACCTTGGCACCTAAGGTGGCTCTCGTCTTGGGTGCCAGCTGGCCAGCGTTATGTCACTGGTGTGCTAGGATACCAGCTGGCTGACCAATGTTACGTCAATAAAGCAATATTAGGATATTGTATTGACAAAATATATTTCTAACAGGCCTAGGTTTACCTATATTAGGCAGAAATATTAGGCTGATTTAAATTATATGTCAGGTTTCTGACTTTATTTTAACTCAACGAAAACATTCCTGTCATATATATCATCCTATATCAAACACTCTTACTATGCCACAATAGTTTCACGGCTACTGAGCTTTAGATCAATCTTTGGAATCTGCCTTAAAAGGTTTCCTTAGAATGAAGGAAAAACCGTTTTGCAAAATGGAAAGACTGTCTTGACGACGTCTGGACCCCCTCATACTCCTGGGTCAGAAAGAGACACGGCGTTGAGGAACAATCAAGCGATGGATGTTAGTAGTTAAGTCAATTTAATGCAATGTAAGCACTGCCGGAGATGAGATGCTGGGTGCTGGCCAGATGCATATGGCGGCCGTCTCTCACCCTTGGTACACTCGCATTAATAATGGAAAGAGAAAGCTCTTTATAACTGTGGTGAGGATTGTATAATTTCATCTTTGGAAAGCATTTTTTTATGGAGGTTGGTGCATGAGTAGAGGAGTTGCATGAGTTGGTGCATGAATAACGTGGCTAAAGTATTTTGACCTTCAATCATCACAATCGACTTGAGAATGGTCCAGGACGGACCGAAATGTCGTCCCTTTATTTTATAGTGTGTGGTCTGGTCAACATGAGGAGAGTTGTGACTTCTGTTAGCAGACTGAGAGCTTAACCCTTCCCATAGCTCATGGTAAACCTTGCCCCCTACTAGTTTCTTTTCCTGGAACACCATCCGCTAATCGGTGTATTCACAGGTCCCCAATTGCTTTTGGGTTGAACAGAAACGAACTGTTAGGGATTGGTTCCCAGTCAATCTTCCCTGGGTTTTGTGTTCCCTGTGTGGGTGTGTGTATCATGTGTGTGTATGTCTAACTACTAGGCCTAGTAGTTCTTACTAGGAACCTAGTAGTACTGACCATCGTTAGGATGCCAACCACTACAGCTCTATGAACCCCAAGGTACCTATTTACTAGTATGTGGACAATACCTAGGCTGACCTATCTAAGGTATAACTATACCAAAAATTATATTTACTTTATAATTATAAAAATTATAACTACTTATTTTTTTATATTTTATTCGATGTGACATTTAATTTATTACATATTGTCTCAGTTTACATAAAAGATACATATATATAGCACTGTTTGAAAACCATCCAGCTTTGTAGAGATGGGTTGTGTGTCCCAAATTCAGTAGGCATTTTCTCTGTGGGATCGAGACTTTCCTGTCTGAGGTGCTGGAACAGGACACTTGCTGCTCTTGAGTCTCTTAAGTTTGCCTAATGAGTTTCTCACCCGCCACCTTTAGAAACTTAAATGCACATTTGCCAAAGGCGCCCAGGGCATGAGAGGCTATTTTAGTAATTTTCAGGCAGCCCCCCTCCTCCCTCAGCGGTGCTGTGCGGTAGATAGGTATCAGCCAATGTAACTATGGGCTCACCATAGCTCGTGCTACTTGGAATTTTTTGTTCCAAGTAGCGAATCTTAAACAACAACAGCCAATGTAAATACACAGGTGTAATCCCACACAACCTATTTACCCACTAATAGCGGGGCGAATGATGTTGATGGAAGCTCTGCAACATACTTTCATACATAAAGGTCAACATACTTTCATACATAAAGGTCAACATACTTTCATACATAAAGGTCAACATACTTTCATACATAAAGGTCAACATACTTTCATACATAAAGGTCAACATACTTTCATACATAAAGGTCAACATACTTTCATACATAAAGGGCAACATACTTTCATACATAAAGGTCAACATACTTTCATACATAAAGGTCAACATACTTTCATACATAAAGGTCAACATACTTTCATACATAAAGGTCAACATACTTTCATACATAAAGGTCAACATACTTTCATACATAAAGGTCAACATACTTTCATACATAAAGGTCAACATACTTTCATACATAAAGGTCAACATACTTTCATACATAAAGGTCAACATACTTTAGCCACGTTATAGTGACTCATCGCCTGCACAAGCTCTTCAAGTTCCTCTAGGACATCTTCGTCTTCCCCCTCTTCTTCAACTCCCTCCTCTTTCTCACCCTCCTCATCCTTGTAATTAAGTCTTGGGTTTCAGAAGGTGTCGCCTCACTTCTCGATGACTGTTAGTCTCGTCACCGTCGTAAACCACCTTCACCGTCACTGCTCTGCCTCTCCTGCCACAGTGCGCCTTTCGTGTTTTCAATTGTGTTCTGCTTCCTCTATCTGCCCCCGCTGCTGCCAGTGGCAGAAACAATGACAAGAAATATGTCTATCCAGAATCCTTACAGTCAGAAATGCTCTCCTGAAGGACCGTCAGTCTGCCCAGATTCCTTCCAGACTGACAGGCTCTTGCGAGACGTCGACGCAGGAGTCCACGTGGATGACATACACTGTCGTTCTTGAATGGGCTTTCTGGTGTAAGTCGCGAAAGTTTTTTTTTTCCGTGGCATTCTTGACCAGTTCCTTTGATGTACGCTGGGGGCATTGCCGACAATTCGGCTTCTTGAGGTTATCTTGAGATGATTTCGGGGGCTTAGTGTCCCCGCGGCCCGGTCCTCGACCAGGCCTCCACCCCCAGGAAGCAGCCTGTGACAGCTGACTAACTCCCAGGTACCTATTTACTGCTAGGTAACAGTGGCATCAGGGTGAAAGAAACTGCCCATTGCTTCTCGCCGGCGCCCGGGATCGAACCCGGGACCACAGAATCACGCGTCCAGTGTTCTGTCCGCTCAGCCACCGGCTCCTCCCCTTCACTAGGGGATGAGCTTCAGGTAGCGAGCTTCGTCAGCTTACAGGAGGTTGAGGTCGAAGGAGGAAGAAGGAGGTCGAGGAGGTTGAGGTTTGACAGTCTCCGTGGTGTAGTGGTAAGACACTCGCCTGGCGTTCCGCGAGCGCTATGTCATGGGTTCGTATCCTGGCCGGGGAGGATTTACTGGGCGCAATTCCTTAACTGTAGCCTCTGTTTAACGCAACAGTAAAATGTGTACTTGGATGAAAAAACGATTCTTCGCGGCAGGGGATCGTATTCCAGGGACCATAGGATTAAGGACTTGCCCGAAACGCTACGCGTACTAGTGGCTGTACAAGAATGTAACAACTCTTGTAACGAAGCCTCGAAGCTCTGGCTGTGCCTACTCCCTGCAACTGACACCAGAGTGCCGGGCTCACTTACATAAACTTGCAATAAAATGCAATACCGTCATATCTGATGCGTATTGCGTGTAAGGACAGGTTGATGTATCAGGGAGACCGTAAATCAATAATTATTACAACTATTTCCTCAAATGTATAAAAAAAATAGACAGTTGGGTCCTAAAACTGTTTACCTGTTGTATTATTAATTAATAAGTACAAATGTCATATATTAACAAAATGGAAATGTCACTGAAGGTAAATTAGGCCTAAAATTCGCTATCTTAGACCTGATATAATTCATAATAATAATAATTTCACATTTTATTTATTGAAATTAATATTTTCACATATGTGAAATATTAGGCCTAGGAATGTTTAATTTTGTGTGGTCTATGCAAATTTAAATAGTGCAAAACATAGACAACGTTGGCTGTAACAGTTCGTTTATGTACGTTCGAGTCAATTGTAGGTACACGTGCTGTCGTTGGGGAAGGAAGAGGGCGTGTTTGTGGTGTGGAGCGTGAGAGTTGACACACAAGTGGTCCAGTGAACCTCTCTTGACCTCACTCTCACCCCTCTCTCTCACTCTCTCTATGTCTCTCACTCTCACGCTCTCTATATATCTCACACTCTCTATATATCTCACTCACACTCTCTCTATATCTCACTCACTCACTCTCTCTATATCTTTCACTCTCACACTCTCTATATATCTCTCACTCTCTCTATATCTCTCACTCACTCACTCTCTCTATATCTCTCACTCTCACACTCTATATATCTCTCACTCTCACACTCTCTATATCTCTCATTCACACACACTCTATATATCTCACTCACATCTCTCTCTCTCTCTCTCTCTCTCTCTCTCTCTCTCTCTCTCTCTCTCTCTCTCTCTCTCTCTCTCTCTCTCTCTCTCTCTCTCTCTCTCTTTCTCTCTTTCTCTCTCTCTCTCTCTCTTTCTCTCTCTCTCTCACTCTCTCTCTCTCTCTCTCTCTCTATCTCTCTCTGGCGCCACGAGGGGGCGAAGTGCTTCATATCTGTTCTCATATTTTAAGTGTGATGTCCATTCCCATTCTCTTGCTATTGTCAATCACAGCGTTCATAATTCACGCAGCTCCGTCGCTTGAAACTCACTTAATTGCTTAAAACACCATTAATTGACAACACCATTGCTTAAATTGCTATGGTTATCACCAGACAAAGACACTTACCTACGACTCGCGAGTGATCTCTGAGGGCCCAGAGACACTTCGAGAGGTTACACGACCAAAGATCATTCACTCCAAACATCTATACCACCTATACGGGCTATTCATGCCCGTGCCACCTCTTGTAGAGGCTTAATCTTCATCAATCAATCGCGAGTGATCTGGTCTGGGTTCGACTCTTGGCCAGGGAGGATTGTCTGGGCGCTAAACCTTAATTCTTTTAAGGTTTAGCGTTCCCTTTCGCTAAATCGCTAAACCGCGTAATTTAGCGGTTTAGCGTTTTAGCGTTTAGTTCCCCTGTTAAGAATTATCAGAGGTAGGTTGCTAACAGGATTCAGAAGTCATCTGCTCCTGTATCTACCTGTGTAAAGGAAACAATTATCCAGTCACCCTGCAAGCTTGGGTGAGGCTAGCCATAGACATCTGCCCTCCACATCCCGAACAGACATGCTTTTTTAATTATATATATATATATATATATATATATATATATATATATATATATATATATATATATATATATATATATATATATTTAAGGGGAAGGGAGGGAGGGTTGTTGTAAAACGGAATCGTCATCTTGGACAAGTTTTTAAGTCCGTATCTTTTTTTTTAATAATGAATCTTAAAACCGGTTCCTCCGCCTATCTCTGTGGAGATAAGACAAAATTCTTCGCATGAATTGTTTTCCTTCCTAAATAAATTGTGATTTTTCTTTACGGTGCAAATTTCATATGAGCCTTTCAGGGGGATGAAGGAGAGAGTGTACTCACCTAGTTGTGCTTGCGGGGGTTGAGCTCTGGCTCTTTGGTCCCGCCTCTCAACCGTCAGTCAACAGGTGTGGAAGTGTGTGTTTGATAGTGTGAGAGGGTGTTCTAGAGAGTGTGTGTTTGTGTGCGCGTGTGTCAAAGTGTGTATGTGTGTGTGAGGGGGGGGGGGTATATCTGCTTGCCTGTATGTTTATGCATTTGTGTCTTCTGTGTGTCATTGTTTCTGTCATTCAGTATATCTGTGTATCTGCCAATCAGTATATCTTTTTATCTGTCATTCAGTATATCTGTGTATCTGTCAATCAGTATATCTTTTTATCTGCCAATCAGTATATCTGTGTATCTGTCAATTAGTATATCTTTTTATCTGCCAGTCAGTATATCTGTATCTGTCAATCAGTATATCTTTTTATCTGCCAATCAGTATATCTGTGTATCTGTCAATCAAGTATATATCTGTCAAATTGACTGCCTATACATGTGACTCTATCAGTATAACTATATAACCCCCATCTATATATCTATCTATTCCCACTGTCCAATATATCGTGATAAATCCCATTTTCTTTCGCTTCAATCACTGCCCAATATCATGATAACGAGACGAACAAGATAACTAATTATTCAGACGAAGTAGTTAATTCAATTGAGAATTGCGACAATGGAATGAAAACTAGATTGCTTAAGAAGTAATATAGAATTATCACAATAGTGGGTTGTGATAGTACATATGTGGGCTATTGAGTGGTACATTAGTGCAAGGTGCTAACACCAATAGCTTGTTAAGACAATGACGGGTGAGTGTCTTAGCAAATTGTTTAGGGTAATGGTCAATGTTAGTTAACTTTATTAATGTGATTAGTTGCTCAGATTTCGTGTAAATAAATTAATTAAAAATGGATCAAGACAGTATAGTTCGAATTTTTTATATTCAAATTACATGAATTTGTATTAAAGGAGATTCAGTAATATTTATATTTACAGTTTTCATGATTTATATTAACTCATATGGTAGACTTCTTACCTTCTGGCCGTTCACCACATTCTTGTAATATATATATTTTAACTTTCTGTACCACGACTTGGAATATTCCAGAACGGACCGAAACGTCGTCGCTTCGTTAATTTTCAGATGTGTGTGTGTGTTGGGTGTCTACGTTTCAGCCACGTTATTGTGAATTGCTGTCTGCAATGTATGTATTCATATATGACTTCATGTATGAATGTATGCATAGTTTGACCGCAATACTACGCTCGTTCATCCTGACAACACATGCAGCTGCACCGTCCGGAATAGATGCATAGTTTGACCGCAATACTACGCTCGTTCATCCTGACAACACATGCAGCTGCAGCGTCCGGAATAGAAGTGGCTACTCAACCCGGAAGTAATAAAAAAAATTTACATTAACGAAATATTTCTGAATGGAGAATTAAAGCGTCCAAGTGTGTCTGGCGGAGCGCGCTGGACGACAAGGCGGTGAGGAAGCAGGAGCAGGAACAAACAGTTCTCTTAGACAGCTGAAGAAACACCCCCCTCCAACCCCTTTTCCATTCCCTCCCTCACTCACATTATACGTCCCGCTGATTGAGATCTCCATTTTATGTTGTCGTAGTTCGCGTTAAGAGCTCGCTATGACCAGTTTTCTGGACACATGAGGCAGCTGCTGGGGTCGTCGACAGTGGAGTGCACTAATGGAAGCCACACACACACGGGAGGACCACTCCACGACACTTCCAAAGATTCATTACTCGCGTCTCTGTCTTCTGTATTAAAGTACGTGACTCTACCTCGTACCAGATATAAATATTGCGGTGCTTGCGATGGTTCTTCCTTCTCTCAGACGTCTGTGTGTCTCTGGAGTGAACATCCGTTCCTCTGTCTCTGTCCAAGAGACAGTGCCTCGGACAGGAGAGTCCGAGGACTTTGTTTTATCGTTCCGGAGACTGATTCCTGATTCCCTGGCCACCTGAAGCCACCTGGGGGCCACCTGGGGGCCACCTGGAGGTACCTGGGGGCCACCTCGGGCCGCCTGGGCCACTTGAGGCCACATTTCTGCAATTTCCTTCCCCATACGATACCTGAGCTGATATGCAAAGCTTAACAATCAGAGGGATTTTCGTCATTTTCAAAATATTTATTTCAAAATTGTTTATTCCAATTAATATGATTATATTACATTAAGAACGTGAATTACTGATTTATGTTACGTTAATTTAGGTTTGATAAAATTTATGTTAGTTTTTACTCAAATTAAAAAAATCAAATTATAAATAATGTAATAGAAAGCTTAATCATTCCATTATATTTTTTTTCTTTTTCAATATAATATTTTAGGAAGATTCGGCTTGTTAGGCAACTTGGCCTATTAGGTACAACATATATCCTTAAAATTCATGAAAAATTATAGTAATTTAATACCATTTTTAATCCATAATTCTTGCGAAGATTGGTGAATATATATATATATATATATATATATATATATATATATATATATATATATATATATATATATATATATATATATATATATATATGTGTGTGTGTGTATATCACGAAAATAAACACGTGATTAAAAATGTGACAATGTCAGACCACGGAGGAAAAATGAAACAGGAATTTCCTTAAGTACTTTCGTATATTAATACATCTTCAGAAGGAGATACATCTTCAGTCACTCCTTCTGAAGATGTATTAATATACGAAAGTACTTAAGGAAATTCCTGTTTCATTTTTCCTCCGTGGTCTGACATTGTCATATATATATATATATATATATATATATATATATATATATATATATATATATATATAACTGAAAACTCACACCCCAGAAGTGACTCGAACCCATACTCCCAGAAGCAACGCAACTGGTATGTACAAGACGCCTTAATCCACTTGACCATCACGACCGGACATAATGAGGTGATAGCCGAGGCTATTTGAACCACCCCACCGCCGGCACTCGGATAGTAATCTTGGGCATAGCATTTTACCAAATCACCTCATTCTTTGGGGCACACGTGAGGAACACAAATGCGAACAAGCCTGAATGGTCCCCAGGACAATATGCAACTGAAAACTCACACCCCAGAAGTGACTCGAACCCATACTCCCAGAAGCAACGCAACTGGTATGTACAAGACGCCTTAATCCACTTGACCATCACGACCGGACATAATGAGGTGATAGCCGAGGCTATTTGAACCACCCCACCGCCGGCACTCGGATAGTAATCTTGGGCATAGCATTTTACCAAATCACCTCATTCTTTGGGGCACACGTGAGGAACACAAATGCGAACAAGCCTGAATGGTCCCCAGGACAATATGCAACTGAAAACTCACACCCCAGAAGTGACTCGAACCCATACTCCCAGAAGCAACGCAACTGGTATGTACAAGACGCCTTAATCCACTTGACCATCACGACCGGACATAATGAGGTGATAGCCGAGGCTATTTGAACCACCCCACCGCCGGCACTCGGATAGTAATCTTGGGCATAGCATTTTACCAAATCACCTCATTCTTTGGGGCACACGTGAGGAACACAAATGCGAACAAGCCTGAATGGTCCCCAGGACAATATGCAACTGAAAACTCACACCCCAGAAGTGACTCGAACCCATACTCCCAGAAGCAACGCAACTGGTATGTACAAGACGCCTTGTACATACGTGTGCCCCAAAGAATGAGGTGATTTGGTAAAATGCTATGCCCAAGATTACTATCCGAGTGCCGGCGGTGGGGTGGTTCAAATAGCCTCGGCTATCACCTCATTATGTCCGGTCGTGATGGTCAAGTGGATTAAGGCGTCTTGTACATACCAGTTGCGTTGCTTCTGGGAGTATGGGTTCGAGTCACTTCTGGGGTGTGAGTTTTCAGTTGCATATTGTCCTGGGGACCATTCAGGCTTGTTCGCATTTGTGTTCCTCACGTGTGCCCCAAAGAATGAGGTGATTTGGTAAAATGCTATGCCCAAGATTACTATCCGAGTGCCGGCGGTGGGGTGGTTCAAATAGCCTCGGCTATCACCTCATTATGTCCGGTCGTGATGGTCAAGTGGATTAAGGCGTCTTGTACATACCAGTTGCGTTGCTTCTGGGAGTATGGGTTCGAGTCACTTCTGGGGTGTGAGTTTTCAGTTGCATATTGTCCTGGGGACCATTCAGGCTTGTTCGCATTTGTGTTCCTCACGTGTGCCCCAAAGAATGAGGTGATTTGGTAAAATGCTATGCCCAAGATTACTATCCGAGTGCCGGCGGTGGGGTGGTTCAAATAGCCTCGGCTATCACCTCATTATGTCCGGTCGTGATGGTCAAGTGGATTAAGGCGTCTTGTACATACCAGTTGCGTTGCTTCTGGGAGTATGGGTTCGAGTCACTTCTGGGGTGTGAGTTTTCAGTTGCATATTGTCCTGGGGACCATTCAGGCTTGTTCGCATATATATATATATATATATATATATATATATATATATATATATATATATATATATATATATATATAATATGTCGTACCCAGTAGCCAGAATGCACTTCTCAGCCTACTATGCAAGGCCCGATTTGCCTAATAAGCCAAGTTTTCCTGAAATAATATATTTTCTCTAATTTTTTTCTTATGAAATGATAAAGCTACCCATTTCATTATGTATGAGGTCAATTTTTTTTTATTGGAGTTAAAATTAACGTAGATATATGACCGAACCTAACCAACCCTACCTAACCTAACCTAACCTATCTTTATAGGTTAGGTTAGGTAGCCAAAAAAGTTAGGTTAGGTAGTTAATTAAAACATTAATTCATGAAAACTTGGCTTATTTGGCAAATCGGGCCTTGCATAGTAGGCTGAGAAGTGCTTTCTGGCTACTAGGTACGACATATACACACACACACTTTGGAGACACGTGTGTCCATCTGAAGACAGCAGCACATCCCCAGGCGCAGTCATCATCAAAGTTCCAAGTTTCAGCACAGATTATAACCCAAGTTAGAGGCCAAGTTGCAGCTAGAATTGCAGGCATATCAACATTAATTTCAACATATTAAACACACAATTATAAACATACATTCCAGGCTAACCTGTTCTGTTAAAATACCAAAACAAATCTTTCATCGTTAAGTATAAATAAACACCAATTGCGTTCATAAGTGCACAAAACGTATTGAGAATTCCCATTCCCGTTGCCTGGAGGCAAGTCTCGCAGGAAGCAGAATGGACATGATTCACTCAGGCAGCGGTCTCGACGCTGCAAGGAGCGCCATTAGACCAGGGGACATGTGGACCCGTCCATCACTACCCATGACTGCTGGCGGGGACGCTGTAGGTGAGATGTTTGGCGATAGCCAGATGGGTGATGCGAGGAGAGAGAGAGAGAGGAAGAGATAAGGGGACACAGAGACAACGAGACATGTTAGAGAAAGACAGGAGCCCGAATGACTGAAGCAGACAGAGGCATGTAGACACACAGAATCCCCTTTCCCGTCTCACACCGCTGCCCAGCGTCTGGAGCCGCCTCCACAACGCCACAATTCACGAAGCACAGTTTCGATATCACTGTGTTATTTACGATCGTTATCTTGTGGAATATGAAGCAGCGCGACTGCTGGCGACGCCGACTTGTCCCGTCTGGCTGATCTTCTATTGGATCCTCTGTCTTCACTCATCTCAGTCATTATAACTACTATACGTTATATTTCATTGTAGTTTGTGTTCTAATTTATATACTTGTGAGCAATTCATGTACAGTATTTGGACGTGTGTCCAGAGTTGTTCGGGGGGGGGGGGGGGGAAGGGGGGGGCAAGTTCCCCAATTTGGCCCCTAGGGGGGGGGGATAATCTTCCCATGTTCTTTTGAGATAGATTTGTCTTGCATCTTCTTCCTGGCGTAACAACACACTTAAGGTGTTCTAGAGAACACCTATTGTATTCTAGAGAACACCTATTGTATTCTAGAGAGCACTTATTGTGTTCTAAAGACACCTATTGTGTTTTAGAGAACATGTATTGTGCTCTAAAGACATATATTGTGTTCTAAAGACATGTATTGTGTTTTAGAGAACACCTATTGTGTTCTACACCTGTTGTGTTCTAGAGAACACCAAAGGTGATCTACACTATAACACCTGGACAATTATGATATAGGAGAGAGACCCCAGGAACACGCATCGTGTTCTCTTCGGACTAATCAGAGATGTGGAGACTGGCCAGCCTCCTTCGGTGATCTCTCTCATCTCCACAACTCAATATTGGACGTGAGGACTGATGCTGGAGCGGACGGTCTGTCTCTTAAGTCCTATAGCAAACTATATCAAGGCAGGGCCTTTATAATTATAGAATTATCTGTTGATGATGTTTTTGTTGTATTGTGTTTGTTATTATATATATTTTTAGTAATCGTTGTTGATTTTATTTGTTAATGGAAATCTTCACTATATCTCAATCATTTTGATTCTTGCAGGTGTTTCTAGGAGGTTAGTGTGTGTTGAGTGGTGCTCTGTGGGCGGTGCCTCGCTATGACCACG
Source organism: Procambarus clarkii (assembly GCF_040958095.1). Lineage (NCBI taxonomy): Eukaryota > Metazoa > Arthropoda > Malacostraca > Decapoda > Cambaridae > Procambarus > Procambarus clarkii. The sequence continues at coordinate 18,449,247 of NC_091237.1, read as the reverse complement.
CCCACAGCCCGCCCAGCCCTGTGTGGGCGGTACCCCGTGATGACCACGCCCACAACCCGCCCTCCTCGCCTCCTGCTGCTGCTGCTGCTTCTGCTGCTGTTCTGCCAACGAGGTATAGGACCTCTGGTAGAGTATATACTGTGTCTACCTTGTGTCTACCTTGTGTCTACCCTGTGTCTACCTTGTGTCTACCTTGTGTCTAACTTGTGTCTACCTTGTGTCTACCCTGTGTCTACCTTGTGTCTACCCTGTGTCTACCCTGTGTCTACCCTGTGTCTACCCTGTGTCTACCCTGTGTCTACCCTGTGTCTACCCTGTGTCTACCTTGTGTCTACCTTGTGTCTACCTTGTGTCTACCCTGTGTCTACCCTGTATCTACCTTGTGTCTACCTTGTGTCTACCCTGTGTCTACCCTGTGTCTACCTTGTGTCTACCCTGTGTCTACCTTGTGTCTACCCTGTGTCTACCCTGTGTCTACCTTGTGTCTACCTTGTAATAGTTTCACAAATCAATGTCTACACTCACTTGCTTGCCGCATTTTGTATAATTTAACCCCTAAATGTATCTTCCCATACGCACTAGTTAATAATCTCTCTCTCTCTCTCTCTCTCTCTCTCTCTCTCTCTCTCTCTCTCTCTCTCTCTCTCTCTCTCTCTCTCTCTCTCTCTCTCTCTCTCTCTCAGCCGTGGGTATCCATTGCGTGCAGTGCACGAGTGAGGAAGCAGGTGAGGCAGGGGGTGAGGCAGGAGGCGAAGCAGAGGGCGAGGCAGTGGGCGAGGGGAGGGCGTGCATCAGCCAGCCTCCGGAGGCAGCACCGTGCGAGCCTGCCATGACAGTCTGCATGACCATCAGGACCTACACCCCCGCCGAAGATGACAAACGTGAGTATAAGCCTAACATGTATAAATACACTCTGGGTGCCTGTCCCCTGACACAATGTATTAGTATTATGAGATCGTGCCTCGGTGGAGCACTGGTATGTGCAGTTATTTTTGTGAGGTGTTTGTGACTCGTTCGACTCCCAACAGGAACGCTAGTCTCGCTGGTGCGGACGTGTGGACCCACAGACATGGGCTGGGACTGTGAGAAAGGCAAGACTGAACGGGGAGCAGTTGCCGAAGTCTGCCACGATTCCTGTGACTGGGATGGTTGTAACCACGCCCACACGCCCACGGTCCAGCTCCTGGCTGTGCTAGGATGCCTGTGGGCGTCTTTTCTCCTCTAACATCTAATCCGTTCCAATTCCCACCAATCTTCTATCTCGATAAATCCCTTGATCCATTCCGCTATCTTCAGGTTCAAGTCGCACTCAGCAGCTTTTGCTACTTGTAGCGTAGAGACGTCCATCCCGTCTCACTTGTTTACAGTAAACAAAGATGGCGTGTTACACCACCTAGCTGACATTTTATTGTTTACAGGGACCACAGCTATCGTGCTGCACCTCCTGGGTAGAGTATGTCTTGTGTTTACAAGGATACTGGGCAACTTGCTTGTGTAGAGGCGATGTATATGTCGGTATCATATAGCATTCATCTTACTATCAAAGGGATATGTATATACACCTAGTGGTTTATATATTTATCGGTGTGTGTGTGTGTATATACACTTGAGAGTATATTTTAGCCTTCGAATGAGTAAAGTACACTTGCTGGTTGATCACTAAGCTACCGTGGAGGCCGCAACTACGGTACATATCCACAGATGCAACTACGGTACACTTCAACATAGTTATACCAACAATCCACACAGATGTACCAACTACGGTACACTTCAACATAGTTATACCAACAACTACGGTAAGCTTATACCCCGCTGTTTAGCCTATATACCTGGCTCGCTAATTACTTATCTCGTTGTTTAAGTGTGTTATATAATTTTTTCTTCCTTCAATACATTCCATATGACGTGCATGTGTGTGTGTGGGAGGAGGCGTGAGGAGTCCTATCGTGAGGTGAGACAAACAAGAGACTGTCCTTTGCCGCCATAACCTTACTGTACGGGAATAATTTAATTGACTAATATTTACAGTGTCATCTGGTTAATACAAGCTCCGTTGTGAAACACCAGGGGAAGCGGGTTATCTAAGCTGCGATCGGAGCTCTTTTTTTTTCCCCTCACATTACTAACTGCCCTTTCTCCCCCCCTCCTCTCCCCGCTCTTCTAATTTCCTTTCTCTCTCTTCTCTCCCCCTCACCAATCCTCCCCTCTTTCGGTCTCTCTACCTGCCTCTTCCCTCTCCTGAAACATCCTTGTGTATTTCTCTCTCTCTCTCTCTCTCTCTCTCTCTCTCTCTCTCTCTCTCTCTCTCTCTCTCTCTCTCTCTCTCTCTCTCTCTCTCTCTCTCTCTCTCTCTCTCCTCTCTCTCTCTCTCTCTCTCTCTCTCTCTCTCTCTCTCTCTCTCTCTCTCTCTCTCTCTCTCTCTCTCTCTCTCTCTCTCTCTCTCTCTCTCTCTCTCTCCTTCCTTCCTTCCTTCCTTCCTTCCTTCCTTCCTTCCTTCCTTCCTTCCTTCCTTCCTTCCTTCCTTCCTTCCTTCCTTCCTTCCTTCACAGAAAATGCCAAGACAGGGTCGTGGTCCCACTTGCTCTGCTAAGCTGCTTAGTATCACTCAGGCAGACTTGCTCTGCTAGGCTGCTTAGTATCACTCACGCAGACTTGCTCTGCTAGGCTGCTTAGTATCACTCACGCAGACTTGCTCTGCTAGGCTGCTTAGTATCACTCAGGCAGACTTGCTCTGCTAGACTGCTTAGTATCACTCAGGCAGACCAATCGTGGACGCTTCCACCTAATTTCCCGAGGACATATGATTCGCCTGAATGTATGTTTTGACTTCATAAATATGCCCAATAAGAAGTTATCTAGAGTTTAGTCATTTTATACCGCTCGATGCAAATTAGTATATATATGCTATTGTGTTTTTTACCAATAATAAAATGTTGAAAAAATACTTGATGTTAATTATCTTTCCCTGAATTTTTTTATGCATCAACACTTCATCACTGAAAGGTAAAGACTGGAGTAAACCTGATGGGTTTACATGAGATGTTTAGACAGTCTTGTCCAGGTTTAAAAAGGTTTTAAACAGGTTTTCCTTATTAAGGCTACTCAATAGCTCGGTTGATAGAGCTTCGGCCTAACACACGTGATGTCTATGGTTCGAGTCTCCTAGAACCCAGGTGAATGGATTGTCTAGTTGTCCTATAACACCTTAACATCAATCAGTCAATGAGTATTTTTGTTGCTTTGTTTCTAAACACACAGCATACAATAGATAAAGCTACAATAAATGCATTGTTTTTAAATTAAATGCATTCTGACATAGTCCCCCACTTATGCATAACAAAAGGGAAGTGACAGACACCATTCTGGCGCAGATCGACGAAGGAACGCAGAAGTTTTGATCCACCAGTCATTGCAAAGTGCACAAGTGTCAGAAAAAAAGAGTTAACCAAGGCCTAGGAATAGTCTGTATCTGAGCAGCATATCCTCATCTCCTAAAGGATATATATATATATATATATATATATATATATATATATATATATATATATATATATATATATATATATATATATATATATATATATATATATATATATATATGTGTGATTTCTAGAAAGTTTAACACATGGCTGTAACAATCCAACCCGTTCTCGCAAATTTAATAAGTCAATATTGACTTATTAGTCATCCCAGAACTAAGTCATCTTCCATAGAGGTCCACAGGACTAACAACGCTGCAAACCAGACATGACCAAGCTGATCTTATCGAGACTTTAAAATTCTGAGCAAGATGGAGGACATTTATCCAAACCAATCCTTTAAAAGGTCAAATATAATATTATTTATAGTCTAGTTGTACCTATATAGCCTAGTTGTACCTGTCGCGTTATAATTTAGCTACTCTGACGCGTGTGTCGAATCTGGCCTTAATGTTGTGGATGTAGGTGGCTTCTACAACTTCTTCTTTCAGTGCATTCCATTTAATTAATCGTATGTGGTACAAGTTTTTTCTCGCATTTAGTTTAGTTCCTGTCATCGACTCATTTGCCTTTCCAGCTTCCATTTATGTACTGTTGTCCTGAACGTCACGTTATCCAGCGGTCCCCGGACGAAGTAGGTGTCCAGCCATCTGCTTGTCATAGTTGAGCCATTAAGATGATTGATTGATTGATAAAGATTAATCCACCCAAGAGGTGGCACGGGCATGAATAGCCCGCAAGTGGTGGCCCTTTTGAGCCATTACTAGTATCAAGAGATGATACTGGAGATCTGTGGAGCCGCGACTGCACCCTGCGTGACGGGAGATGTCTCCCGGACCAAATGGTGGCCATTAAGAGTACTATTCTTTTATATATATAAATATATATGTATTAAATTAACTGTTGGAAAGGGAAACTGAGCAAGTTTTCGAAAAGCGATGCAAATATTCCAATATTATTTTATACTACACACTTTAGGTAACAGAATACATATATTGATTGTTTGGCTTCCGAAAGTTTCATTCTAAATCGCTAAAAAAATAGTCTTTAATTTTATTTATAATAAATAATAAGAAAATATACACATTAAAAGCTCTAAGGTAAAGTGAGGAGAGAAGACTAAAGTCTTCACAAACAATCACAACAAGCACAGTTCACGTGTGGAGCTGCCGTCTTATTTTGTGCAGAAGGTTAGTTATAATAATAATATTATAATAATAATTTTTTTTGCAAGAAATTGCAATGGGTTAGTGAGATTACATAAGACTGGTATTTTTACATTCATACAAAGCCACTAACATGCATAGCGTTTCGGGCAGGTCCTTAATCTAGCGTATCAAGTAAGATGAAATGGTACATTGTAGCAAGATTTTTATATATAAAAAAATAACTACACTATAGGTTGACAGCGGTGATTACATTGGTAAGGATGTATTTCTTAAGTACTAATATTGGGGAAGTGGGTAGTACAAGATACAGTGTGAATTTGAAGCACAAGGTAGGAAACTATGAAATTGAAATTGAAATTGAAATAAGTTTATTGAGGTAAAATACACACAAAGGGATGAGGTAGCTCAAGCTATTCTCACCCCGTTCAGTACAACGTGTTAATACATACATAGACACACATCACAAGCAATAAACATATTACCAAACATTCTGAGAGAGAGGAAACTATGAGGATGAAATTAGCTACTTTTGGGTTTTACTTTTGGTTTTACTTAATCTTTTCCCTAATTCTCCTTATTATAACAAATCAATTTGGAGTGTTTACCCTATTGATCTCTGGCTGTCGTGGTTACCATGGGTGGGAAATATTTTTCCACTGATGAGCTATTTAGATGCAAATAAAATATGTAAGCAAAGATAATTTGCAAATGTGCCTCACCTAGTCTAGACCTAATTACCTTGCCTCATCCACCAGGTGGCTGAATTCTCCGTTCATATTGGTGCTTTTTCTCTAAATACCACATCAAGTTGACAGACTAAGCAGATGTATTCATTTCTCTACCCCATATAGCTAGACACCAGTACTGTAGTATTTTGTGTGTATATTGAATGATATAGTAAAACCTTAGCACTTGGTATAAAGTATTAAAAAAAAGCAGAGAAGCAAAACACAAAGCCTACAGAATTTTTTAATGAGCTTAGATAGGTTAGGTTAGGAGAGGGTGGGCTATGAAAATAATAATGTCTTGTATATGTGCATAATTTTCATATAATAAATGTGACAAATTTACCAGTGTGTGTGTTTCATTTTATACAAATATTGACACATTTTTTCTTATTTTTAGCTGAGGTATCATCAGGCAAAATGTCGGATAATGATGGAGAGACTGAAGAACTGCCACAAGGACCAGTGGAAAATGCCTGGGCCATAAAAATTCCAGAATTTAAGAAAGGTGATATGACTAGCCACCTTCTAGAAGAAAGCTCCTTTTCTGTTCTTTTCCCAAAATACAGAGAGAAGTACCTCAAGGAGTGCTGGCCATTGCTAACAAAAACACTGGCAGTAAGTAATGCGTTTATTTTGTTACGCAAGGTGCTTAGATATAATTTACAACATGCACAGGTAACACAAATGCCCTCCCCTCCCAAAGCCAGGTGGATTTTTTTTTCAGGGATATTCCTGTGCGGGCCCTAAGTCTCTGGCTGGCCCACTAAGTGTTGCTTGTTTCTGTTTTACTTGGGTGGAGTACGAGTATTTATGACTCGTATGGTCGCTTCAGTAAGATTTTGCCATGTGTGTTTAACAACTTCTTCTGCTCTGTTGAATCGAAGTTGAAATCTTAATGGGTTTGTAACTGTGCACTGTGTTAGATAACTTTCCAGTGGTCTGTCGGGCATTTCTCCACAGTGCTGACATTTCCTCTCATCTTCTGGAATCTGTAAGCCTATTTCCCATGCACATGGGTATTTAAACCTGGTACTGTTTATGGGAAATTGCTACCAACTTCACCTACTGTGAATAAAAGTACCCACTAAAATGTATAATAAACAAGGTTAAACATGAAAATGCTACACATAACTCATACTGGCTTCTGTCACACCCAAATAGGGTCAGTAAATACATAATTTCAACCCTCATTTCACAGAGGAACTTTGGCGTGAAGAATAACTTAGTTTCTCATAATTAGGGGCCAAGAATAAATTCTTAAATGTATTATCCTTGTGGTTTATGTGGCAAATTACTTGTAGCCACAGGTTCCACAAATATTTTGCTTAAACATGGGACTCTAAATTATACTGACCAAATGCAAAAATGTAGATAAACCAATAATTTAATTTAACCACACTTTTGCTCATAATGTGAGAGGTGCATGAGCATTCAGTATTTAGGAATCCTAACATTAGCAATTTATTGCTTATGTTAGGATTCCTAACATAAGGAACATCTTATTTGTAAAACAAATTAGGTTGTAATGAAAACGATTTAAGTAATTTTCTTAATTCATTCTTTCATTGGCAGGATTATGGTGTCAAAGCTGACCTTGATCTCATAGAAGGAAGAATGACGGTATGTACAACACGGAAGACTTGGGATCCATATATAATAATAAAAGCTCGAGACATTATTATGCTGCTCGGAAGATCAGTCCCCGTTGAGCAAGCCGTTAAAGTTCTTCAAGATGATGTTACACATGAAATCATCAAGGTAATATACATTTCAGAGCAGTTGAGATAAGAATAATGAAGATGAATAATATTAGATGTTTTATTACTAATGCTTCTAAATAAGAATCCCAATACAGTATCCTATTGGCCGTATTTTGAAAATACAGTAGTACTGAATTTACATTGAATTAAGGTACAAGATCCCTGCTCATTATGACTTGCCTAATTTTTCTTGCATTCAGAGTTAGCAATTTCAGATTTTTTCAACCCTTATCTGACAACTGTTATTTCCTGTGTTCAACACCCTACTTTTGTCAGCATTAAACAGGATCTGCCAATCTTTCATCTGTTTCAAAATTCTATCAGTTATATATACAGTTTGGTAAACAACAGAGGTTCCCAAACAGGAAATACAGTACTGTATAGTACAGTCTATTATATTCTTTACTTTTTGTTGTTTACATTTTGCTTTGACTTTTAAACACATACTTGAGGTGCACCATTATTGAAATGACTGTGAATGATATGGCCAATATTACTGGAAAGAAGACGTAATTTATGTAATGTAATAAGATGGTCCTTTTCATTTTCTCAGATTCGCAACATGATTCATAATAAAGATAGATTTGTAAAACGAAGACAGAGGCTAATTGGTGCAAACGGCACCACTCTTAAAGCCCTCGAGTTACTTACAAACTGCTATGTGCTGGTTCAAGGTGGAACAGTTGCTGCCATTGGGCCTCACAAAGGAGTTTTACAGGTATGTGAATGTTTTTTGTAATTTGCCATTGTTTGCATTTCCTGTAATTGGAGACAGGAAACCTTGTTAGGCTTACCAAGGTCTTCCTACTCCAGCTAACTCATCTTACCAAGGATGCAATCCACAACGGTTGTTTAAGTCCTGCATCCCTATTTACTGCTAGGTGACCAGGGTCGTCAGGTGAAAGGAAACATGGCCACCATCTCTGTCCTGCCATGGAAATCGATTCCGGGACCTTTCTGTCTCGATCAAACTGTGTTGACCACTGCCCAATAAGACTTCATATATTTTGGGTCAGATTTTCACGTGTACTGTACACTGTATTAGTTTTCCAGGCAGTAAACTTGTTGCTGTTAGTCTACTGAAGAATTAGATTTGGGGGAGTAAAGAGGATGAATTCTGGGAACATTTGTACTGCATCACCATTCGGCGGTCTGCTATATTATATTAATCTCGATAGTAACTCAGTAAAATAGATTTCCCTAATAGTATTACTTAATAATTTCACCATATGAGCTCTCCACCCCCTACTGTATTTGCAAGTGTAAAAGCAGCCCTCAGTTGCAAGCTGCAGGTTGAATTTTGGATATACATCATGCAGAAGAAGAGGTATACATGTAGAAAGGGTCATAGATTTTTGTTCTATATAAGCATTTAGGCTGGGTGGAAAAGTTAAGTTCCGGGATCAGTTCACGCCCAGGTACCCAGATGATATATATACATCCAACTCTTTCAATGTCTGTACTCTAAAGTATTTACCTAAATGAATAATACATTTCTAATAATTAATAGTGTAATTGTTTACTAATTTTGTTGTTAATTTTAGAGGTTTGTTAATTTTAAATGTATTGTTAATTTATAATGTTTTGTTAATGTTATTAAATATTGTTTAACATATAAAAACATTTTACATGTGATGCAGTGCCTCATCTTCAGGAATAATAGATTGGAAACTGAAACTCCACAAATGAGGGATTCCATATCATTGTTACCGATACTCTACAAGACACTGTGCTCTCATATTGAATACTGCTCTTTGCTCAGTTACAGCCCCGCTCCTGTGCCAGATAAGAATACTATGGGCTCACCATAGTTGCAACTATGGTGAGTTCCAACATAAGTGCTACTTGGAACTTTTTGTTCTGCATAGCTGACTCTAAAACAACAACAACAATGCTCTTTGCTTACATTGCCTCTCAAAGCCGGTGAAATATCTGAGCTAGAAAGTTTAGAGATCATTCACTGCCTGCAAATAATCACTTAAGCATTTGAACTAAAATTATGGGACTGCCTTAAATTATACTATACTTATTATTAGAAGACAGAAAAATACCTGGAGTGGGTCCTGAGAGAGAGACCTCATAACATTGGAAAATACTGTACGGCCAGGTACAAAACCTACATAATAAAATTACAATATACTGAAGTGGCAGGCACAGTACAATGTGTAGAATATATCATGTGAAAGGTTGGCAATCACAAGTATCTATAATAAAGGTTAAAAATACATCATGTGAAAGGTTGGCAATCACAAGTATCTATAATAAAGGTTAAAAATACATCATGTGAAAGATTGGCAATCACAAGTATCTATAATAAAGGTTAAAAATACATCATGTGAAAGGTTGGCAATCACAAGTATCTATAATAAAGGTTAAAAATACATCATGTGAAAGGTTGGCAATCACAAGTATCTATAATAAAGGTTAAAAATACATCATGTGAAAGATTGGCAATCACAAGTATCTATAATAAAGGTTAAAAATACATCATGTGAAAGGTTGGCAATCACAAGTATCTATAATAAAGGTTAAAAATACATCATGTGAAAGGTTGGCAATCACAAGCATCTATAATAAAGGTTAAAAATACATCATGTGAAAGGTTGGCAATCACAAGTATCTATAATAAAGGTTAAAAATACATCATGTGAAAGGTTGGCAATCACAAGTATCTATAATAAAGATTAAAATATTCAAGATGGGAGTTGACATGTTCTTGAAGGAGTTATATTATCAGCCAGGTTGTGATGGTTATGTGGCCTTGTGGCCTACTAACACAAATAGCTTCATTGACCAGGTAAACACCAGGGAAGCCCGGCCCCCAAGCCGGACTGCGAGAATATAACAACATGCAAAATCTAACAGATAAATGAGGTGATGTATTGGACTAATAAACACCTAATAACAAACATTATGAACATAAATTCATTTCCTAGGGCACTTGAGTCATAAAATTTATATTTTGTTTTAATTTTAGCCATATGGAAACTACTCTGTAATCACAGATTACTTTTAAAATATATAGACTAAGTGTAATAATAATAATGTCTGTTAAAGGTACATTTTTACTACTTTGTCAGCCTTATTTTTATGACATAACATGTACCTTATATTATTTTAATGTACTGCTTGTGGTCACCAGGTGTTGCGTGTAGTGACGAGCACAATGAAGAACATTCATCCCGTGTATCTACTTAAAGCTCTCATGATCAAAAGACAGTTAGTTCAAGACCCAAACCTCAAGGTAAGGAAGAATTAGGCATTATTTCCTTCCAAGAATATTGTGCCATGATTAGTCTCGGTTAAAACAACAGTAGTTTTTCTTGGATGGACTTCTTCCTTTCATTAGCCTGTACTTATTCCCCAATTTATTATGCTTCAGTTCATTATATTTCCATTATAGTACTGTACCATGTAACCATTAGACCCAATTTAATATACTGTACTGTGCTGGTCAGAGGATGCCTTTCTTGATCGCCCTCATGCAATTGAAACATCTTGTTCAAGTATGTAGACTTCTCAGCTCGTCTTTCTTTTGTTTGGAGAAGTATAAAGTTTTTCAAGTAATTTTTTCTTTCTCTTAATAGGATGAAGACTGGTCAAGGTTTATACCCAACTTTACATCCAAAAACGTCCAGAGAAAGAAACCGAAAGTCAAGAAGGCGAAGAAGCCCTACACTCCATTTCCACCGGCTGCCACAGAGAGGAAAGTTGACAAACAAATGGCCGAGGGCAAGTTCTTCGTTGACCAGGAAGAAAGGAAGATCTCCAAGAAGAGGAAACCTACGGAAGAGAAGAAAAAAGAGAATGCCGAGAAGCAGAAGGAAAAGAGAGCCAAAGCATTTGTGGCACCCGAGGAGCCCAAGTACAAGCCGGTCACCCCTCAAGTTAACTCTCATGTTGATATTGAATCATTAAAAAAGAAAGTAAAAAACAGGAAAAGCAAATAATGTGTTTATGTTTAGTTTCTTGGGTCTGACAGTACTGTATTGCACATTATTGTAAAGTTTATTAACTTTGCACTCCATTTTGAAGTTTAAATAAATATTTTATGTAAAATAAATTTGTATTCTAAGCCTATAGCAGTCCATTACTGGGTATGAATTAGCATAATATGCTTACCTTTTCCATTAGTGCATGCAATTTCATGTGTTTTTTTATCTATTTGGTAGTTGGTACTTTGCCATTTTTTCCTCGAGATCAGAAGGTTTCTATTTTCTTGTGAAGAAGAAAACAAAATCAGGTTAAACAAAAACAAAAAATATTAAACCAACATAGCCTAAAATGGAGATAAGAGCCATTAAATCAAATTCAACAAAATACAAAACATTTTTTTTCCTTTTTTTACAAAACCCAACACTTATCTCTAAAACAGAGCCTTTCGTCACGGAAGATAATACATACAGTACTTGTATGAACATATTAAATATTGTTTGGAAACAAGTCCACTAATCAAATGAAACTAACAATTAACAAAATCCAAATTAAGAGTAGATGGGAAACTCCTTGGTGTTCACGTTGACTACAAACTGAATCTCCATTGCCATATACAAAATACAAAAAAAAAGTTTCTAAAATGTAAGGGATTATCTCTAAAATCTATGGACCCTTGCTCTTCATTGCTAGCACTTTATTATTAACTCATGTATCTGTATCTCAAATATGATACCTGTGCTTGGGAATCTACAATCTATAATTACCTACGACCCATTATTACTGGACATAAATCAACAATGGGAATAATAACACTTTAATCCCACAATCCTTGAATATACACTGGCTGCCTGTCCCCTAACAAGATTAAAAAATTTTAAATTTTGCCCCGAGGGGCGAGTTTATTGACAAGATGAATTACTGTAATTAATAAACCCATAGAACAGCCTAAGCCTATCCACAAAGTAAATGCCAAATCACTGCTACAATTCAAAAGCCAGCGCGATAAAATAAAGACAAATTGGAAGAGATTTGACAAGCCGCCAGCTTCCTGTCCCCGTCGAGGCCACTAGATAGTGACCTCTCAGGTAAATTCAGGTAAATAATTGGTTTCTCCTGCCCGCGATTAACGGCATTATTAACAATTAAATACATACAAATTATAAATTTATTAATATCATGTGTAATATACTGTATAAATAAAAGATTAATATTATTATAATGATTTTAGGATGAATAGAAGAAGTATTGACAGCTTGGTTGGGGAGAGGTGGTCACAAGGGTTCAAAAAGTGCTCAAAAAGTAGTTCCTTCACGTCATCGCTTCTCTTTTCAACCACTAACCTAAACTATCCTATGCTATTCTAACCTAACAAAGTCTATATTTCCCATCACAATCTTACCTAATCTAACACAATGAAAATTACAGACATTTGTACGTGTTTTTTATAATAAGGTGTGAGAAGCGTGTGACGTCATCGTGACGTAATGGGATCATCTCCGGGAGGATCTTTTTGGACTCTTCCGAAGGTGTAACAAAGATGGCGTCCGTGGCGGAGCCCCTCACTCTCCAGCAAGGTAATTAATGATAATTCTACCTTATCTACCGATAATTTAACCGCAATTTCCTCCCCCTCGTCCCTCCTTCTCCCCCACGAGTAAATCTACCCGTGTGCCTTTGCCGCCTAACAAGAGATTGTCACTGTGTTGCAAAGTGGAAAAGTCTTTTTTTTTTGTTTTTTAAGGTTTTAGGTCTGTTTACGATGGCTTTACGATTTTGTATTTTATTTTGTACTCCAAGAAAGTGTATTAGAGTGGCAGTCCTTAACGATCTAAGATGCAATTTGTGAACCGAAATCATCTTTTAACACCATTGATTTTCTCGGTATATAATAATATATATAGTCAATAATAATAATAATATTAATAATTATACTATAATAATAATATAATACTACTTATAGTCACTATAATAGTTTTAAGCGACATATATATCTTACCTACTCCAAACCCCTAATATACATAAGGAATGTGTATTATACAGCGAGTGTACAAAAATATTTTTCTTATAATTAATGAATTAATATTTTTCTAATTAATATTTGTGGACGAAGCAGAGAAATGAGGCCTATGGTGGAGGCCTATGGCGGGGAGGAAAAGAGAATTGGTCAGCGTTCATTGTTATTTTTTCTCTTTGATTATGTTCTTTAATTATGAATATGTATAATGTTATATATTGTAGTCGGAATTGAACTTGAGGCCTATGGAATGAAATTGAAATTAGAGTGTATCTAATTTTTGTTGTATTCTTGGTTTAAGAATAGGCCAGGGTTGGTACAAATAGTTGTACGTTCAAGTTTAAATGTGTGTTCAAAAGAACGCGCGTGTACAAAGAACACACGTGTGTGTGTGATGTTCACTTGTGTACTGACCTATTTGTACTTACCTATTTGTGCTTGCGGGGGTTGAGCTCTGGCTCTGGTGTTGTGTGGGGACACGGGGGGAGAGTTTACACAAACTAATGAATTAATGAATGTAAATTGTCCTTAATATTTAAAGTTGTTGACGTGGTAAGAGAATGGACCACTTGTTTAATCATAAGTTATTTAGATAATTTTGCTAATGGTATTGTGTAAGACTAAACATGAACTTTGTCTCCTCAGATGTCAAGAGAGCTGTCGAGCTGCTCGATAAACTTCAAAAGAGTAAGTACGAGGAGTTTTTTTTTCCTTACGTTTTCTTAGAATACCGTAGCCTGGTTGTCTTGAAATAAGTTTATTTAGAGGTACAGAGTAGTAGTAGGCATCCATCAGTCTCAGGAGACTACGGAGTTGCGCTCTGGTTATCGGTCTGGAGTGGCCTCACCAGGACGCAAAGCCAGGGTAGGTTGATACTGGGGAGAAGCTGTTACCCATGCAGCAGGTCCCCCGTCTCCACAGCGCCGAAAGTCTCCAATGGAAAGGCAAACGCCAATACAATTGGTTCCAGTGCCGTCGCAGCAACTGTCAGAACGAGGTTGAAGGCAACAATGAACTGCCCCTATGGAGTATATATATCTTGAGGTATTAATACATTACACACAAAGGGAGGAGGTAGCTCAAGCTATTCTCACCTCCCGTTGCCGGTGATCTTTGTGTGTTGATGGTTACTGATACAGCGGGCTGGTTTAACAATGTATTTCTTAATAACGTTTTAGTGCTTAGGATGTTACTATCTATTGCCTTGGTAATGATGCTTAATGATGCAGCAAGTTTGATTAATACATTTTTAATATCATAGTGCTTAATTTGTCACATATTCTTACAAATTCCATGTTTTGTTTAAATTATGAGGTCAGAGAGTACATTATTCTTAATATTATCAATTCCCAAGACAAGATCAAATTTCCTTGTTGCTGCTATTATGTGTCTGCACTGACAGCTGTTCCTAAACTACAAAGCAGTACTGTACTGTACTGTACTGTACTACATTTACTGCTTAAAAGCACCCTCACCTAAGTCTTCATATTTTGATCCTTTATGTAATTCTCTCTCTGAATCTTTGTCACTAGGGCTCATGCCCTTGGCACTTACTTGTAATGTCTGTAATTTTAGATACACTACTGTACTGTAAAACACTCCCACCACTCCCCTCACGCCCCCCCCCCCCCAAAACAAAACAAAAAAAAAACTACTACTGAAGGCATGGATAAATACAAATTGTCGCATTTCTTTTAGCTAAACCAAGGTGCAGTAAATCCCGATGTTTAAACTTGTCTACTCTGTATACTGTGAACTTATAGACAGTTCAGTGAGAAATCTTGAGTTATTTTTATTCCAGTATATGTACTGATGCATTTGGTGCAACTCAAATTTGAATATATTACTTGTATTGTTTAATTTTGATGTAGTCTTCTGCTTGCACATTATTGTCACAATGTTCATATTTAATATTCTATTATAAACATGTAGTGTTATACTGTATATTGTTTATTTTTCTTAATTTTGCAAATGTTCTCATAATGATGTATGAAAAGAGTACACTAAGGATCTCTCTCATCTCACAGCTGGGGAAATACCATCTGCAAAGTTAGCAGCACTCCAGCGTGTTCTTCAGTCTGAGTTTCTAACTGCAGTGCGGGAAGTGTACGAACATGTGTACGAGACTGTGGACATTTCTGGCTCTCCAGAAATTCGAGCTTCTGCCACAGCAAAAGTAATATGGCCAATATTACCTAAGTATTTTAATTGAATTATAGTACTTTGAAGTAAACTAAAATAGAATGTGAACCATTTTTAAATTATCACAGCATATTAGAGTTTATGAACAGACCAGTACTGTACTTTTAATAAAATGGAGGAGTTATGGGAGACAATGTAAATTTTTAATACCTTGTAAGATCAAATCTTGTTAAATTTTCTTTAGTATATGTTGGTAGTTAAACTTTTGCTCTAATATGGGGTACAGAATTTATAATATTTCTGATGCTTCTGCTACTGTTGTGTGTGTCCTTTCATGCAACCTTTTTGAGTAAAGAAAACTGAGCCTTAGTTTTTAATTTTGCATTTCGAATGATTGCAAATTATGACGAAACAAAAGTGTACTATAAATCTTTTGTTTACATTTATTGTGTATTTATATTGGTTACAAGTGGAGAATACATAATTGGTTGATGTTTTATTCATTTTAACACTTTCCCATCTCCACCACATGCTCCCTAGACTACCTCAAGGTGCACCAATCATTGGCCGCGAGCGCTCGCCCAGACTCAAATATATATATACTCTTTTTAAGTTTTCTCACCTCAATTTTATCTTTTTGTTCACAATAAAATTCCCTACAGGGATATATACATATGAAGTCCAAAAGCCCAGCATGCCAACCACTCCAAACTCTCAAATCGGCTGAGGGTTACCCATGAGCACGCAACACCATCAAAATGTGTGTACTCTTTGTGGGATTCTCACCTCAATTTTTGTCCTACTTCGTTCAATATAGTATCAATGTGTTTATAATAGAATTACCTATAGGGGTACAGTATATGTATATAAAGTCCAAAATCCAAGTTTCCCCTCCCCCTCCTCCTCCCCTGTCAAAATATTGCTAAATTCGATGATTTTTAGTACAAATCAAAATGCAAGAAAACTCGCCAAAAAACACAATGTATTGCAAAATTCTGAGATTTTTAGGTCAAATCGCATATCGTGAGAAAACTTAACCAATCCTTGCCTAACCATTCCTGGGTATATTATATATCCTAGATAAGGCTAAGTAAAGCATCAATGATATGTTATTTCAAGTACTGTATCACCAATAATGGTAATCCACAGGCTGTAATTTTTTTATTTTCAGGCAACAGTTGCTGCATTTGCTGCCAGTGAGGGTCATGCTCATCCACGAGTTGTTGAATTGCCCAAGACCGACGAAGGCCTCGGGTTTAATGTGATGGGCGGCCGCGAACAAAATTCTCCCATATATATATCTCGTATCATCCCAGGTGGCGTTGCTGACCGACATGGTGGGCTGAAAAGAGGCGATCAGCTTCTCTCTGTCAATGGAGTGGTTAGTTTTTTTTTTTTTTAATGCTTTATTTTAATATAACTTGTTATAAACAGTTTTAGAAGTTTTCTTTGGACAACTCTGAATATTCAGCTAGTAAACATCCAAGTGGCATACTTCAATTTTTACTGTTTAATATGATTATTTGTAATCTTAAATGCCTTTTTGTTTTCATGCCATGAAATACTAAGCTTATGTCCAAGATTTGTGGTTATGCTAGTTTTCTTAGCTATAATGTAAAATTTGTATAAACCTGAAGTCAGTAGTAAGAAACTTATTTTTCCACAAAAAAGTAGCATTTTTTATCATATATGAGGATGTAATTTATTTCCTTGTTAAAAGTAATGCCTATGAGAGCTCAAATCAATTTGCTTATTATATTAAGTCTTTACATGAATTATTTTGTAAATATAACACGAGTGGTTACGTTACTGACCTAGGAATCCAAGGATCTCGTGTTCAATTGCCGCTAGGAATCGGCGTTGTTTCAAATTTGGCTTAAGCTAGGTTCTAGAGTATAGCATAACCATATCCACACCATTTTATCATAAAAACTCGATTGGCTTACAAAGACCCAGCCAAATAAGGGCAATACCTCTTCCCATCTCACTTGGTGTGTATTCACGAATTTTTACCCATAAAAGGGTTAACATGTAAATATTTCTAATGCCTGCACACGAGTGAGAAAATTGTCATTGGTGTGGATATAGTCCGGAAATAAAATGTATGTGAGGTTGGCAGTATTAGTGCACATTCTTTTATATTTATGCATATACAGTAGTACATACACAAACCAATCATGTGCCCAGTGCTGTTTTCTTATAGAAACATCTAAAATACTTTAAATAAACATTACACAATCAACTGCAAATATTGTACTGTATATAGTAGACTGCCTAGCTTTAATCACCATG
Source organism: Procambarus clarkii (assembly GCF_040958095.1). NCBI lineage: Eukaryota > Metazoa > Arthropoda > Malacostraca > Decapoda > Cambaridae > Procambarus > Procambarus clarkii. The sequence continues at coordinate 18,431,727 of NC_091237.1, read as the reverse complement.
GAAGCACTATGCTGAGCCTTCCTCCCACTGCTGGGAGCCTTTCCTGACTGCTCTGAACCTTTCCCACTGCTGGGAGCCTTTCCTGACTGCTCTGAGCCTTTCCCACTGCTGGGAGCCTTTCCTGACTGCTCTGAGCCTTTCCCACTGCGGCACTACTACTTCAGTGCCGCTTGTTGGTCTCTCACTTTCTCTCCACTTCTATCTTGCCTTTTCAGTAATTACAGTTTACCCATTGTTTATCCATTTCTTATCCCCTTGTGTCTTTATATATTTCCAATTTCTTCTACTTTTTCTGGTCTGTGTTTCCTGAGGGTATTTCTCATTTTCCCTCACACATTCTTGTGGTTCAGTGCATGCCAGTAGCAGCTGCTGCTCTTGTATAAACAAACCAGCATGTGAACAAATTTTCCGTGATGTTTTAGATGCTACTTACAAAAATTTTCTTACGATTTGGAGGTATTTTAAATGTCTGGGAATATTTTGAGCTATGGGCACTGCCCTCAAGGGAACAATGAAGTAATTAACCCTTTGGCTGCATTTTTTTTGGCTTCGAAAACAAGTTTGGTTAGACATTTTATGTTGAATTTCTGGAGTGAATAAACTATTCCGTGTCTTTCATTAACGTAGAAGCCATAATCAAACACAGTAACTCGGTGCTAGAACAAATGTTTCCAAAACATGGAATTGGGACATAAATGAAGAAAAAATTGGTAAGGAAAAAGATTAATTTGCCTTTTATGAATAGATATTTTGATGTGTATTTCTTATATAGCAAAAGTGCTTCTTTTTCAATATACTGTACAGCATTATAATCATTTACAAATTTTTTAGGTAGTGGGTAAAAAATATCAGACAGAAAGTGTTCCCAAATTCTAAAATAGGTTCATAAACATGGAAATTTATCAATAAATGCCCAATGGGTTTTTATGTAATTTAAGTGGAAAATGAACCTGAATTTCCTTGTTTAGTTTTTACCCCTAAAACATTGCATTCTATATAAATGAAAAAAAATTACTAACACACAATGTTATCTTGAAAAAACATGTAATTTACATGTTTTACAATTGTTTTTACAATTTACATTTTATTATACTGAAAATAAAATATGCACAAATATTAGTCTGGTTGCATTGTTTATAGTGGGTGTTTATTTTTTGTATAAAGCCACTAATCATGTGTAGCAATTATAGTTTGTTACAAACACAAAGCTCTTAAATAAAAAAGTTAAAAAAAAAATAGGATAAATAATGTCAAACAGTATATTGATTGTACAGGTATATTGACGCAACTGTTTATACTGTTTTCGTATATGACATGTTGAAATAAAATTGCATGCTTTGATGTTCAAGAACACTGTCAATTATGTGAGGTAAAACTTTAATAAATGTCAGTAATTGGATAAATGGAGTGAAATACGGTGCCGAGGTGGTGGTGGGGGCCTGAGAGTAATGGTGTTTTGCTACCTCCACCAGTCGGCTGTATATGCCATCAGTGGACTTATTTTCAATTTCCAAGATTTTGTGATGAAGTTTTATGTATGTCAAAAGCCAGACTTTGCTGCCAAAGGGTTAAAGATAAATAACAAAAGCTATATTAAATGTCAGGAAAGGCTTAGGGTCTTTAAAAATGAAACTATTTATATTTAGGGAAAATTATATCAGTGGTACAAATATGTTTGAAAAAACAGATGAATATTTTTTTTTTTTTTTAATTTAGTTGGTAATACTAATTGGTAAAACTGGCAGAGTGTTGAGGGTGAGAACCATGAGCGTGCTGTGGAGTTGCTGAAGGCTGCCAGTGGCTCCGTTAAACTGGTGGTCCGCTACACCCCCCGAGTCTTGGAGGAGATGGAGATGCGCTTCGACAAACAGCGGGCGTCACGTAGGCGAACTTCCCAGTTACAGTAGAGAACCCCCTAGTGAAGGACTGGCGTGGGCTGATGTCACTCCGTGCGAGAGATGGGGAACAGGCAGAGAGCCAGCCAGGTTGAGAGTTGTCAGTTGTAGAAGCGTAGCCAGAACTCGCTGTTTAGAGTGGAGGCATTGTCATGCCATGGCTTAAAACTAGTATGATGTTTAGGTCTGCTGCTGTGTTTGTACCTACAGTAGAGCATCTGTCATATAATGGGGAATTTTACTCACAAATTTATTAGATACATTATTAATGCCATTTACACATTTCTGGTAATGAGAAGCTTCCTAACAGCTCCTAGTGTATAAGTTTTCTTTATGAACTCACCTTCTTTCATGTTTTTCATTCAATTATATAAAATGGTAATGCATTTAAAAGCAGCAAGCAGTGAGTACATCTCCACTTAAAAGGAAAAAACCAAAATTCAAGCCATATTTCAGTTTTCTTTGGGGAATATAAACTCCTTGATGCTCAACTGTACTTGTGCCTATTTTAAATATCCTAGAAGTTTGCTTAAATACATGTTTAAAACTTTTATTGCTTCAGTATATATTTTTCTCTTGAAGCAGGCCACTAGGAAGGTGGCCCCATATTGCCTACCTCACTTAATGACAACACTAACACAGCTCACAAGGCTCACCTGTCCCTCTCTTAACTCCTGCATCACCCACTTGAGCACCACCATATGGCTGCCACGCAAACTGCACCTCACTGTTTCTGGATCACCATGCCTATACGGTCACGTCTTTAGCCTGATAGCAAATGAGGTCTAAAGCAAACATATTGGCCTCTGTTGATGGAGTGGTTCACATTTGTCTTGCACAGTTCCACTTGTGTACCCCCTGCATCCCCTAAGCCTACATGTCTTAGATACTTTTAATAAATCGTTTAAGAGGATTGGGATGCTAAAGAATCCCATGTCTGCTATGTGTAACATTTAGCCTTCCAGGTACAGAGTTCAAGTCAATTTGGTTACTTAATTTTATTAAATTTTTTTAACAGTTATTTGTATTATATTTACTGTTTGTGTTGAAGTTTCATCACTTAATCAGTTGAGGGTTAATAAAGTGCTTGATCTATCCAACTTAATTTTTAGAATGGAGATATAGGTGATAAAGTATTCTGCTTAGAGAGTTGCGTTCCTACTATAACAGCTGTTAGTTCAAATTAGGAAGCTCATATTTGAGCCTTTAACATATATAAAAAAAACATTTTATCATAATATTTTTACATAAACAATAATTAATTAAAGACTTTTTGGATTTCAGATTGAGATATATATTTTTGTCGGCATTTCCATTATGTATTGCTCAGGTGTTCATGGTTGTATACCCAACAAATTCCTTCAAAAGTAATGTTAAAAATAGTTGGGGATATGTAATCTTTCATCCTGAATCTGTGTAAATTACTGTCATTTTAAATTCATGATCATCAGGTTTAAACTTAATAGTAAATTTATTTACTAGGGGAGAATCCTCGGGCTAGAAACTGATCGGTTTGCTTATACAATAATTTTTATTTGTTTATGTTTTAGCTCTTGGCTATTTTCTATTAAAGTACAGCCAAACTTGTTAGCAAGTTCTGTGAGATTCTGACTTTAACTCCTCACAACAGTAGTATTGGGTACTTCACACGTGCTTAACTCATAAGCATGTAGTGAAGCAAGGACCGGCACCTTATTGACCGAGCTGCATCATTTCCTTTACAGCTGTGCACCTCCTCATAGAATGTCCAGAGTTTTCAGGATGACCTTAAGTCATACTGGGTTGGTGTCCCTTTTGAGTCACTTGTCCCTCACTAGAATACTTGATGAATGCAATGTCTTTGGTATTGTTCATCTTACATCTTTATGCTGTCATATTGGCATCCTGGGGTGATATTAGGATCTTCAGAATATTCTGACATACATGGTGTTAAATGGTCTTCCAGGCTTGTTTCCATCTTTTTATATTTACTTACTTGGGAAGAAGGTGAATCTAGTCTGTAGTATTTTGTGTACATAAGTGTATAAATTACAAAATTGTGTTACTGTAATAACATTTGTTATATTCCATGTGGCTTTCTTGAAACACTAAATTTAAGTGGTGAAGGGGATTGCATGCACTAACAACCCTAAAGGCAGTTGAGTGTCGTTTGTGGAGCCCTTCTTGTGTCTATGGGGATGGGAGAGAGACCATCTTATCTCTTCTCTGTGAATGAGCCTTGTGGTCCTCATGGGCAACAAGATCTTGTCCTCTTCAGTTGGATCCTTTTTTGTTGCAGGAGTCAAGATTTTGTATCTTAACCAAAAGGTTAGACAAATTTTGTGTTGTTTTGGGGCTATAATGATCAAGTTTCTGGGAGAACCTCCTAAGTAGCTTCCCACACTAAACATTGGTCCAGGCCTGGTCGAGGACCGGGCCATGGGGACGTTGAGCCCCGAAATCATCGCAAGGTAAGGTAACCAGTCAAGCATTTGGGAGGTGCACCAGGCATCAGACTTACCTTTGCCTACTGGAAGCCAGGACTAGAATCCAGCGATCTATGAAACAAAGGAACTTGCAATATGTGAACCCAAACCCAAGACAAGCTCGACCAGGAAGCATGAGCGCAGCTATAAAGTAACCGATTTAAGAAAATTAGGTTTCTGAAATAACACTTTAACCATGTGCCATTTTGCCACCAGGTGGCATCCCAGACAGTCCAGGGGGCCTCATCCAGACTGCATCTTCACTCCACAGAACCTCTAATGGGGTTAAGCTAAGTGTTGTTGGCTATCACTGGAGCATAAGCGCTGCTTTGGACCATTGCTATATTGTTTTTAATCTTCTTTATAATTGTTTTATGTCGCCTATATTGTGTGTGCTCTTGCTCTGTATTTTGCTTCAACTGTGAGTCAGGGTTCTCTTCCTTGGTAGTTTGTGTGCATTTTCCCTAACCCACTAGATACCTGCTCTGAGGTATTAGGGTTCCTCTTCTCGAGTCATCTTGCTTCCAAGTGATACATGGAACTTGTTCTGCACTGTGAGCCCTGTTGGTGATCGAGTATAGTAGTCAGCCGTGTATTGTCTAACATATTAAGATCATGCCTAGGCCTGCTCCTTGTGTATGTTGTGGCTTTTGCTGAAGGTGTGCTGGAGTCATATTAGTGATTTTATGTCCGTGGCAGCCTATGTATGTCACTTAAATGTTTATGGTCAGGGTTCAGAGTTTGTTCAGCTGTGGAACCTACCTTGTGGCTGATACACCAACCTGTTTGTGTGTTGGTCTAGGTTTCTGGTTTCTCTTGTTCGTGTGGATTTTTTATCAGTCCTGTAACCTTAGGTTGTTACGGCTTCTCCATCCAACTGTGCGCCCTTAACTACTGATTTCAATCTTTCTGGATACAAATCAATGTTTTTGACCACTGATGATCATTCCTTTTGCCTTCATTATTCAACCTGTTGGGTGCAGGACTCCCTTTCCTCCCTTGGATCTGTGTTATTTTTGTGCTTGACCTCTGCTTTTGCAGAATGGTCACCTTGGGCAGTGACTTTTATCAGGTTGTGGCCATTGTGTATGATCATGCTATGGGCACCGGCTGTTGCAGCAGGAAGCACTGCTGTCTGTCCCTCACTGTTGTAAGAGCATTTCAGTTATCTTGAGAATGTGCAGTGCTTCCAGTGGCTTCCACTGCCACTTTTGCTTCGACCATTGAGTGGTGGTACATCTGGATTCTGCCCCTGGTTTGGGTTCCTAAGTGGCTATGAGGCACCCACCCAGGGATACTATAAGAAATCTGGCTTTCCTGCTCGTTTGAGTTACATGTCCGTTGATAAAATTGTTGCGACTGATTCCTTGGACATTATTCATCCTGTGTATTTCTGCTCATATTGATATCCTGAATACATCTCGGCACTTTTTATATTACTCTAACACAGACATCTGTAGAGCATAGGCTTTTTGAGCATAATGCTTTCTTTCTTGTATACTTTACCTTTGGTTATGCTTTTGATTATACAAAACCATGACTGCTTAACAAAGTAATTGCAGAGACTAGATTTATGAAGAGCTGTTATTGGGTATACAATTTAATTACCATTACTAGATATCACAGTTATTAAGTATTTAATACATTTAGCTGGTCTCATAATAATTCTTGAGGGGCACATCTTACCAGTACAATACAATGTTTAATTTGTGATTCCATTCATTTGTTTTTAATTCAGTTTTACTTTTTTTTGTCTTCCTAGGTTAGGATAATTATCCACTTTTATTGTTCCTAAACCAGTGGTGTGATGATCAATGTATATGTTTGCTTGTTTTCCCTCAGGTGGAGGACAGTGGAACTGAACACCGTGATGCAGAGTACAACCCAGCGGAGCAAGTTTCACTTGAAGACCAAAGATTGACTGACTCTTCCATTTTGAGATAGCATTAGTTAATAAATATTTACTCCATATTCAAGAGGACTCTGTTAAAAGAATTTTCTTTCCCCATCACTTCAGCGTTGTCTTGAAAACCTCATAAAGTGTTACATAGGTTTGTGCTCTCTTGTACTTATTGAAGAGTATTTTCCTGATTTGATGTTAAGGTTCACATGTATAAATTGATGCTTTTAGAGGGTGTTCACCATTTTTTTATAAATTATAGTGATTTGAAATATTGACCTTGGAGAATCTCTTTTAAGATAAACATTGTTACTATATTACACACAGAAATCACAATAGTGTGATGCAACAAATGAACTAATCCACAATCCACAAGGTTCGAACCCGCGTCACGGCCCTTGTGGATTTGTTCATTGTTACTATATTCCTAGCTTCAGACACAGCTGATTGAAGTTTAAGTGTCTTCTAATTTTAATGAAACTGTGAATGTTAAATGTAAAGCCTTAATTAGTGAATATTCAGCATTTTGTATTATGCAAGAAAGTTTGAATTGAGGACATAATGAGTCTACAGTGATTAAACTATTCTATGTTCGTATTAAGTGGGAACAAAGTGTTGGCAATAAGGTAGAGATACACCATGTTACGAGTAAACGTGTTTGACAGAGGACAGCTTTCATTCGTACTGTCTGTATGAGTTCTTACGAGGAACACATTCCTTCCCATCCCAGATCCTCATCCTGATCCCTTCCCAGTGTTATATAGTCATAATGACTTGGCACTTTCTCTCGATAGTTCCCTGCCCATCTTCACCTTGCCATTTTCCTTAAGAAGCAGCTGTCCTGTGTAGCTCTGCTTGATTTCATAAACCCCCACTCAGGCAAAACTTTGTGTGTTCAGTAAAGTCTACTTTTAACATGAATGTATTTACTCATTTTTATTACTAATTTAGTTTACTTCCGCTAATGAAAATATTGAACCATGCCATAGTATTTTTATTGATTTGAATACAATATTTTCTCCAATTTATAGAACAGTTATCTAGTTTAACTTAGATTATGAACAAATGTACTGAAAGTGGCATTTGTGATGTTTTTGAGGCAAGGCTGGGAATAAGCTTGGGTGAATCACTAATTATTGAGAGCCATATGATTTTCATATTTGTAGTTAGTAACAAAATTACATAGAAATTAACTTAAATCTTCCTTGTTTGTTTTCTCTTTCTCCAGAGGAACCAAACTTCACTTTACTTTTTAAAACATTTAACATTTTCATAGAGAAATTATGCAGATTAGTGACATTAACAAAATAACCTGAAGTAGTCAGTAGTTAAACAAAGAAAATATTATTTGGCAAAATGATTTTGGTTCAAAATTTTCTAATTAATTTTGCCATTGTTACTGCTACATCCATGTTCATTAATATATACTGACTAGCCTTTGTTAATAAATTTTATTTTCTCGAGTTTAAAGTTATTATTTCTGAGCACTTCATGTTTCATCTTGAATGCAATCTCTGCTAAGGAGCTGATAAATGAGGAAATATTATTGAGGCATTAGGCAAAAAAGCCTTGTTACTGTCAGATCAGTTAATTAGCATATTTGCCAGTGGATAGGAAACAAGTTTTTCAAAATCAAATTTATACAAATATTACCTTGCTTCTGATTCACCTGGATAGAAGCTGGCTCTGTAGGTGCGAGGCACCTGACTGGTATGATGAAGCCTACTAAATTATTTTTTCCCCACAAAATGTGTCCTTGTAAAATAGGGGGTTTCTTGTATGTCGTAAATTATGGTACATAGTTGATGGGGTTTTGGGAGTTGTTCTACTCCCCAAGCCCAGCCCGAGGCCAGGCTTGACTTGTGAGAGTTTGGTCCACTAGCTCTCACAAGTCAAGCCTGGCCTCGGGCCGGGCTTGGGGAGTAGAAGAACTCCCAGAACCCCATTAACCAGGTATCAACCAGGTACCAGACCCTAGATGAGGAACCACTGCTGAAGGATAGTATTTGTGGGGAGATTGGTCACAACAACTGCCTGTACTGTATATGCACACGTGACTTAAAAGGTCTGCCAGTCCAACCTAAGCGGGATAAAACTAGCCTCTTGTACTTTTGCGTGCATTTCGTCAGTGTTGCGCACTGGTGCCCCTACAATGTAGTAGGTCCTGTAATCTAGTCTTGGTTAAAATTAATATTTACGGATGTTGCATTTAAAAAGTCTAATTTTTTGTTAATCGTTTTGACTAATCCCTAACTGCGAGATTCAGCTCGATAAGCAATTTCGTTGTTAATGTGGCATGTATTGTAACCTAGCTACTAGTATAGTACTTGTAATGTGTTTGGATTTGTAAAATTGAATTTTTAATTACAAAACAGATTTATGTACATTGATTATGATGCAGAATGATAGTGATGCAATGATGGTTATATTGTAGATTACCGAGAGAGAATATATATCATAATTCATACCTATAATTTATGAGTACGTACTTTTTAGCAGTTCAGTACTTGCCAGGAGAATGAACGAACTAAATGATTGCCGGTGGTTTCTCGGTGTTAATTTAGACGACATTTATGTACCGTAGTTGTACCTAACATTTTTCAGCTAATATACTAAACTGGAATACTCTTAAATATTGTTTTGTTACGTTTTGATAGATAATATCTATTGGTCATGATTGAGGTTCAATAAAAAAAGTTTACTTTGCATTGTCTATCCATTTTTGTTGTTGTCATGACTTAATAACGATTCCTTTAGCTTTTACTAATTTGCACCATATTATTTTGGAAATATTTCATTGTAACATTCCATGTGAAAAGCAAACAAATAAATGAGAAATATTTGGGACATTTGTCTATGATTTTCAAAGTCTTTGAATTATCCACTTTACTTCTATGAAATATGTTAATTTAAAAAAACTTGTCCCCAGCTCTCAATTCTGAAGGAAAAAAGGTTCCATTCATCTTTTTTTTTTTTTATAGGCTAAGGATTCTTCTCTGAAAAGTGAAATGAATGGAAATTATTCATTGAATGGGTAAGTAAATATAACCAGGTAAACCATTATCATTAGTATATCATTATTTGTGTTTCACCGGTAAGTTTTCTATCAATTATTGTATTGTCATTCCCGAGATGTGCGGTATTATCTTATAATTACACACCACTATATTTTATTTTTTACGTAATCAGTACCCTGTTTCCTACTTTTAATAGGGGTGGGGTGAAAAAAAAGTATTATTGTAAAGAAAGTTTATGGCTTTAAAATAATACAAATGTAGTGTCATGGAGAAACAAGCACTACCACAGTCCAGCACTGTGGTAGTGCTGGAGTACCACAGTCCAGCACTGTGGTAGTGCTGGAGTACCACAGTCCAGCACTGTGGTAGTGCTGGAGTACCACAGTCCAGCACTGTGGTAGTGCTGGAGTACTACAGTCCAGCACTGTGGTAGTGCTGGAGTACTACAGTCCACAACAGTGACCCCACCAGTCTGTAGGAACAGATGTACAATGTTTCTCGTGAATTGTCATGCTGCATACATATATATTCACTCATTTATTTTGTTTTTACACGTTGATTGCACCCATTCTTGTCTCTTGTCCCTGTGTGTTAATCATACTCTTTCTTCTTTTTTCAAACAAGATGTCTGCCCATCTCTCTGGCCTCCTGTTATTCTTCAGTTCACTTGAAAACACTTTACCAGTTTACCATCATCCACTTGTTCAACATGTAAACCATCTTGGTATGCTCTCCATAATCTTGCAGTTCATTGAATTATGCAACTTACGTCTCTGTGATTTTTTTAAATTCTTAGCACTATGTATTCTTCTGACACAAAGTCTTTTCAGATTTGTCCCTTTCTAATGCTCTATCAATATTTTTTCCATGTTCACACCAAATTGTTATTGAATAGTTGGCATTACCCCTCCGTACAGACCTCTGGCTGCATCTATTTATCTTGTTTTCCGAATCAAAGCTTTCACTGATTGCAAGACAGAACACATATGAAGAATTCAAATAGATGATCAACTAAGAAGAGAAGCTAATGTGGATTATGATACTGTACTTCAGACAAAAATAAAGCAGAAAAGTAGTTTCAATATTACACATTAGGATAACAAGCAAGATAAGATTAAAATGATCTCCAAGACCTCTGCACAGAAGAAACAGCATTGCAATTTATTTAATGCATTAAACTTGAAAAGAAGTAACAGTAGTGTGAATTTTTACGTTCATTTTTCACCCATCATTACAACTGAGAATGTATCACAACTAACTACCAGTTTCCTCCATCTTCACCTTAACTTGGGAAGGCATCATCTTCACCCATTGTCAAGATGGAAGACAGCTTGGTGGCAGACAGCAGTGGTGGGGGGAGGGGGGTAATTATGGTAGAACATAACCGTAAGTACTGTAAATGTTTGTTTCATTAATATGTTGAGGATTTGTTCATTTTATTAGATTTTTCTTGCAAAGATGGTAGTGGGTTTAACTGCTAATGATTAAAGAGTAGCCTAAGTCATTGAAATGCTTTTTTTTTTGTACACTATGCAGGTGTGTACAGAAACAGACAACTTGTGTCTTCTGTTAGCAGGCTGACAGCTCTCCCTTCTCATAGCTCAGGTAAGCCTTACCCACTAGTTTTACCTGGAATACAACCCACAAATCTACTAACAGCCAGGTACCCAATTACTGCAGGGTGAAAAGATTGGAAACTAGTGTAATTAACCATTTTGTGCATGGGGTTCGACCTCAACCATCCTCTGTACAGTCAGTACCCCGGATCATTCACCCCTGCAAAGTTTCGTGAGGCTAGCCCAAAGCATCTAGCCACATACTTTGAATATTTACAGTATTTTTTCTGTCCCTCCTTCCCCAAGCCCCACTCCCCCTCCTCTTCCCTGCAGCCTGTTTTTGACTAGCTCATAGCTTATTGATAGCAGTTTTAAGGATCGTCAAGCTGGGGTTCATTACATAAGCTAGGCACAGTTAAGTATTGCTGTCATCTCTGATACGTAGGTCTACCAAAAGTTCCTACGCAAGCATGATTAAATAAGTATATACCACAACGGGGGGGGGGGTGAATAACCTTCAAGTATGTTCATCATGTTCATCATCAAGGTCACAACCCAAAAAATTTTTTGGTTACGTCAAGGTCATTGGATCAAAATAATTATACAGTTATTGATCTGGACTGTGAATTGCTATGAAGAGGTCAAGCATAAGCCTGGACACAGCAGAATGTTCTCTCGATTTGCCACAACGTACAAAATCCACCGTCCTAACCTAACCAGAAGAGCACGAACCCCACCAACCGCTGCACAGAAAACGTAGATTTTTGTGTGCCGTTGCTTTTCACAGTGCGTTGAGGGTGTGTTGTTCATCATTTTGATTTAGTAGTAATAGGTATCCATCAGCCTTGTCGGAAAATCCGACACCATTTAATATATCATACAGACAGATAATAATTGCTGCTGTATTGTATAAACAAGTTACCCATAGAAAATGTAGGTTCCCACAAGCCTCAGGAAACTATGGAGTTGCGCTATGGTTGTCGGTCTGGAGTGGCAACCCGTTCTCGCACTTTCGTATAGTCAATATTGACTTATTTAATACGTGCATATGTGATATACTAATTTATTGTGAATATTTTAGTTTACCTTGAAAAGCTTCATAGAAAACACCGACCTTACCTAACCTTCTTAGTATGTTAAGATAAGCATCTTATTGCTTCGTAATTACAATTATTAGTTAACCTTATAGAGGTATAGGTTAAGTAATAATTGTAATTATGACGCAATAAGATGCTTATCTTAACATACTAAGAAGGTTAGGTAAGGTCGGTGTTTTCTATGAAGCTTTTCAAGGTAAACTAAAATATTCACAATAAATTAGCATGTCACATATGCACGTATTTAATAAGTCAATATTGACTGTAAGAAAGTGCGAGAACGGGTTGGGAGTGGATATAACGCTCTTACAATATTATTCATATATGAGGCTTGGATTAGTGTCTTGACAATAAGTATTCCGTACATACGTACTACCCTCATACTCTAACCCACCTCTACCCCCCACTTCCAGCCCCATCACTCGTACCTCACCCCCCTTCCCCTCGGGTAATGGATTATGGTGGTAACGGGAGGCAGCTGTTATTACGAGTAATGTAACAGGAAACAGTTATCTCGAATAATATATGCAAGAGGAGGAAGCAAGCTAGTTGCAGCGGATAATATCTGTAACAAGAGGAAGTTGTCATAACGAGTAATACAGAATGAAGCTGCTATCGCGGGTCATACAGAATGAAGAAGCTGCTATCACGGGTCGAACAGAATGAGGCTGCTATCACGGGTCGTACAGAATGAGGCTGCTATCACGAGTAATACAGAATAAAGAAAGTTCCTATCACGGGTAATACAGAATGAAGCTGCTATCGCGGGTCGTACAGAATGAAGAAGTTCCTATCACGGGTAATACAGAATGAGGCTGCTATCACGAATAATACAGAATAAAGAAGCTGCTATCACGAGTGATACAGAATAAAGAAGTTCCTATCACGGGTAATACAGAATGAGGCTGCTATCACGAGTAATACAGAATAAAGAAGGTGCTATCGCGGGTAATACAGAATAAAGAAGCTGCTATCACGGGTCATACAGAATGAAGCTGCTATCGCGGGTAATACAGAATGAAGCTGCTATCACGGGTAATACGGAATGAAGCTGCTATCACGAGTAATACAGAATGAAGAAGCTGCAATCACGGGTAATACAGAATAAAGAAGCTGCTATCACGGGTAATACAGAATAAAGAAGCTGCTATCACGGGTAATACAGAATAAAGAAGCTGCTATCGCGGGTAATACCCCACAACTGTTATAACTAGCAGCATGTAAATTATGAAAGCGAAGTTTATGGTGATAACACACATTGCAAGATACGATAATTACCAACACATTTTCCCAGCACTAGTGAATTGTCGCCATTGCTGGCACTGTTTGGGGGCGAGGAATGATGATTACCTCCCGACCGTTTACACATGTGCTGCAGTGTTGCACATCAGGCATGTGTGTGGTGACAGATGTGGCTCCACACACACACACCTGTTGTTGTTTTAGATTCAGCTACTCGGAACAAGGAGTTCTAGGTAGCACGGGCTATGGTGAGCCCGTAGTGGACTTACCTGGCACAGGAGCGGGGCTGTAAATTTGGATTCCACACACACACCTGTCAATGCCGGCTAATATACGTTGTTTCCTGGTGCCCGTCGTCAGGGCGAAGTGTATTTGCTCGCAGAATACATCGTATTAAGTGTCCTATCCTGAGCGAGGTCAGTGTATGTCGTTTTATAGTTTATTCTGACTAAAATATTCACCCGAGGGCCACTAACACCAGTGGCTTCGACGAGGACAGGAAGCCGGCGGCTTGTCGAAGATCCCCACCCTCATTTTTTTTATACCGAGACATTCACGCCAACATTTTCTCGTCACTTAAAAATACAGAGTTTCAGGTCATTGTTTATGGAGGGTCTCCCAGCTGGTGGTGTGTTGACATTGCGTCGTCACTCCCTTCACAACATCTTTATCTTCTTCATTTCTCTTTCATTCCTGTTCTTTGTGTCCTCTCCACTCCTCGCTAGGACATCATCCCAGGGAATGGCCCCGAGGTTCCGTTCTGAGGAGTTTTATCGCCCACAGGCAACCCCGATATTGTTCTGTTTTCGCGAGTAAAGGTTCCCGTCCACACTGGGCGCGACACCGGACCTCACAGACAACAGTCGGATACACCTCCCATCTCACACTAGACTGTCCGTAAACGGATTTTTAAAATCTATCTAACCTTACCTAACCTAACCTAACCTAACCAAACCTTACCTATCCTAACCTTACCTTACCTAACCTAACCTTACCTAACATAACCTTACCTAACCTAACCTAACCTAACCTAACCTAACCTTACCCAACCTAACCTAACCCAAAGTACCTATAACCGAGCCTAACACAGCTAATATATCTATCCTAAGTTAAACTTAGGATAGATATATATATATATATATATATATATATATATATATATATATATATATATATATATATATATATATATATATATATATATATATATATATATATATATATATATATATATATATATATATATATCCTATAGTGGCAACCAATGTAATGGGTGTTAGAGTCGTACAAGCCCGAGTTAAATGATGCTGTTAGAATGATAACATTGAATTTGACGCGAAAATCAGTAGGAAATTGAAATTGAAATAAGTTTATTGAGGTAAAATACACACAAAGGGATGAGGTAGCTCAAGCTATTCTCACCCCGTTCAGTACATCGTGTTAATACATACATATACACACATCACAAGCAATAAACGTATTACCGAACATTCTGAGAGCTAAACATATACATTTCCTCCTTTACACAAGTACTATGGTATCAGACGTACACACAAATACTTTTATGACCTAGGTATACTGTATAGACTGTTCCAGTAGGAGTCATGAGAGGGATTCGAGCCTATACATGCTCTGGGTACTCCCAAGCAAACACCTTTAGACCACTTAGGACACATTGGGAGAACCAGAGCATGTAGGTTCGAATCCCCCACGAGGCTCTTGCTGATTTTCTCATTGATATATTATGTTAATGTGCAGGCGATGAGTCACAATAACGTGGCTGAAGTATGTTGACCAGACCACACTAGAAAGTGAAGGGACGACGACGTTTCGGACCGTCGCCGACTTGACAATGGTCCAGGACGGACCGAAACGTCGTCGTCCCTTCACCTTCTAGTGTGTGGTCTGGTTAACTTACGTTAATGTGGTTTCTTTGTGTATTTGATTTGACGCTTTGCCCGCCGGGAATTAATTGTTGCCTCCAACAATTAATATTTTGCCTCCAACCAATACTTCAAAAAAAATCACGTTTTATTTTAGTGGAATACTGAAGGGCAATGAAAATAACTGTAGGGAATCTGAGTCCCCATGTGACCCTAACTGTTTTATTTGTTTGTTTTTATGCCATTGTCCACATCTGATTGATTGTCTATTCACTTTACATTCTCTATTCACTTTACATTCTCTATTCACTTTACATTCTCTATTCACTTTACATTCTTTGATCTAACATATCATGACTTTTACTATCAAAATATTCATGAAAAATGTTACAAGACCTCAAGACCGACTGAAGTAAAGTTAAAAGAAAATACTAAACAACAAATAAGGATAAAACGGACAATTGTATATTTGGAGGACTTTCCGTGCTGTCAAGAGACAAGGGAAGGGAATTATCAGGGGGGAAAGCGCCAAGCCATTACGACTATATAGCCCTTGGAAGGGGTCAGGATAAGGATTTGGGATGGGACGGGGGGAAAGGAATGGTGCCCAACCACTTGGACGGTCGGGGATTGAACGCCGACCTGCATCAAGCGAAACCGTTGCTCTACTGTCCACCCCAAGTGGAGTGAATGCATTAGACAACCGACAGCTAGAAGATAGGAGGTCCAAGAGCTAAAGCTCGATCCTGCTGACACAAATAGGTGAGTGCAGAACACACAACCAATGACAAACTGAGACATACTAAGAAAGGAGACTAATAATTAGCTTTGGAATTAGTGTGGGTGAGACAGGGTGTCAGCCGGTGATGGCAGAGGCTGTCTGGGTGCGGGAGATACAGCTGCCTATAATGCCAGCTGCCCTCACTCAGGCCCCGCCCGCCTCGCAAGGGTAAAAACGGAAAGAGGGAACTGGAATGTGGAGAGAGAGAAAGGGGACAGAAAGAAATGACAAAGAGTCAGGAGTAAGAGAGAGAGAGGGGGGAGGGGCGTAGGGAGAAATGACAAAAGAGTCAGGAGTAAGAGAGAGAGAGGGGAGGGGCGTAGAGAGAAATGACACAACAGGATTAATAGAGAGAAGGAAGAACAGAGACACGAGGAAAAAAAAGAGACAAAGCAAAGAGTCCTAACAACCATCACATTGTAATTTCATTGTGCATGTGTAAAAAAAAAAAATGGCTGTGTGTTTTTATATTTGGTATCTAGGCCTCTCGCTGGCTACTGAAACCGGTTAGGCAATGCCATGTTCCTCCCTCCCCTAGAACGCGATCTTTCATTTGTAATTTCAATACATATAATTACTCGTTAAGTCGACGTTGTGAGAGACAGTATAGTTCCTACTAATGTGGATTAAATCATTAATCAACTACTTAGACAAGTAAATATGTTTCAGACCCCCACTGATGTAACGATTGGTCCGAGTTATTGTCTTCATGCATTTTAAGAAGGGCGAATTACTATGGTAATGATGGAGTTTCTTGTCCTTCAGCAAACGTTTAAATTTCTGTTATTAATATAATAATATAATAAATGTGTAAAATACTCTAAGGGAGTGTCACCTGTCACATTCTTGCCCACAGTGTGAACTCAGGCCACACTTAGGGTGGTTAGGTGATGGTACTGGCAGACAAGGACCAGATTCACGAAACAGTTACGCCAGCACTTACGAACCTGTACATCTTTTCTCAATCTTTGGCGGCTTTGTTTACAATTATTAAACAGTTAATGAACTCCGAAGCACCAGGAGGCTGTTTATAACAATAACAACAGTTGATTGGGAAGTTTTCATGCTTGCAAATTGTTTAATAAATGTTACCAAAGTTGTCAAAGATTGAGGAAAGATGTACACGTTCGTAAGTACTTGCGTAACTGCTCCGTGAATTTGACCTCAAGCCAGCAAACGGCCAGTTCTGAATGCTCTCTCCTCACCTGTGTTCTAATTTTATAATGTACGACCTCGATCAAGACCGGTGCACGCACTAAAGAGATTTATCTTGGGCCGAGTTATAAGGTACGCCGACTCTCAACGGGGTCCACGGAGAAAAGTTCTTATCAGTTACAAGAAACTTTGATAATTTTCAAGTTTATTATGTACGCAGATATATGGAAAGTCCTTCTTTATTACGCTTCAAACTACGGGAATTATAACTACATGATTTTGTATATATTTCTATATTAACGCGTGCTTAAAATGTATAAGTTAAAACACATGTGAATTATACATACATACTAAGACGTATTCACACAAACATATAACAATAGCGACAAACATTAATTTTCTCCAGGTGCGCAAGAAGTCAAATGCAAGAAGGACAAATCATAATTATGTCTTCAACGCAGGCACTAGCGTCAACTTTCTCAAGCAAATATTAACACTTTTAACTCCTTCAGACTCCAAAATTTCTCCGGGAAAAAGTAGCGACTTTTGAGATAAGTGTATTTATATTTTTAGCCCTCAGTAAAACACGTTGAAGGGAGACACTGTCAGTGGCTCTGTCAGTCGGTCTGTCTATGTAAATATTTAACCAGCCTTCGAATCCGTTTATCCATCTGCCTATCCAGCCATCTGACGGCTTACCCTGCGATCGAACGGCTTTACTCGTCCCATCTGACTGTCTATCCAGAAGAAAACTAGGTAAATACTGGTTTGTAAACCGGGTTGTTGATTTACGGAACATATGTTTCCAGGTAACATCACAGACGTGGGGTCGTTGGATTATTTCAGGCGTAGGTTAGACAAATACACGAGTGGATGTGGTTAGGTGTACAAATAAACTACCTGCCATTGGGCCAATAGACCTGATGTTTCCACAATTCCTATGTCTTTATGCCCTCTTTGCGCGTGTCCTACCCATGTCCTCGAGATTACCGAATGGATTTTCGGGGAAATTTTGGGTCACCCAAAGAGTATCTGGAGTTATTTGTCAAAAGCCAATTGAGATGATTATTGGTTGACTAGTATCAAGGAAAAGATGCTTGATAGACTTACCGAAGACTCTCAAAGAAAGTACAAGACTGAGCAGACGATGAGTCACAATAACGTAGCTAAAGATATATGATGTCCAAAATCAACCATCAGAAGATGAATGTAAGAAAGGGTAAGATTATCCGTCCATCAAAGATAGGAAGATATAGCCTATTCAAGACCTTCTTGGTGACATCACGCACCCAGAATCGCCCACAAAGACAAGAAACTCAGTAACAGACTTTGTTAGTTTCATCTATTGCAAAATACATTTAACAATATGTTTCTCCATTCTGTCTTGGTTTTCGTAAACAAGTGGCTTTATAACATATATTTTTATATACAATAAATAATCAGCCTATCTGAAAATTATTATTATTATTATTATTATTATTATTATTATTATTATTATTATTATTATTATTATTATTATTATTATTATTATTATTATTATTATGTTGAATTTATTCTTCTGTTATGATGACTGTCGTGTTTACAAAATGTTATCATTGTTGGACTGCAAAATGGCGTGAATATTTTAACGTAAGATTATCACTAAGAGACTCGCAAACTTTTTCTTTAGCTCGTAAATTTATCCCTCTAATGTTATTAAACGTTTAACGTTTTAATGACATTAAAGCTTTGGTTTGGTGTTGGGTTTAAGGGCTATAAACGGCTGTTAAACCCGCTATAATGGCCTACAATTATACTTTATAATTATATAAATTTATATATAAATCTATATAATTATATTTTAATTATTAATATAGTTATACTTTAGTCTTGAGTATAATTCAGGACTACAGTAAACTCACAGTGTGTATACAGGTACACAGTATATATATATATATATATATATATATATATATATATATATATATATATATATATATATATATATATTGTTCGATTAAGCTCTCTAGATTAACAAATAAATTAGATCCATTGTAGAATGAATCTGTGAAATGCTATTACTTATATAAGACAAAAGTATTAACAATAATTTTATTCCAAGTTTATATATCCCGTATCCAGGAAAAAGTTCAAATTTTCGTGGATATTTTTTAGCATTAACAGCTCTTTACTAAATTGAAAACAAAAACAAGCCATTAGAGATGGATGTTTGTAACTTGCTCGCCCGTCAAGAACTTTATAAAAGAAAGCTTGTTAGGCATTAGTTCCCAAATAAATGTTCTCTTCTGACACTAATACTGTTAAAGCCGAGCCGGAGCTCTGGTAAACTTTTGTGTAATTTCATTTTGTACTCGGGAGGGAGGGGGGAGGGAAGGGTTCTTTCCGGGTCCAGTGTATTCCCTCTTGGCCCAGGAGGGTTCTCAAGGGAGTGTTCGTACTCTCCTAGTTGTACTCTCTCACGTGTACTCTCCTCCAACCCTCCCTCCCTCCCCCACCTCTCCAACACCACCCCCCACCAACCTCTACACCCCCCCCCCCCCCCACCAACCAGCAAACACACCACACAAACACCCCCATACCCCCGCCCTAACCACCACCTCAGCCAACCACTACGCGCGGAGCTGCAGTTTCGCCGGTAGTAATTCACGTCGTTTCGGTGGGGGGGATTAATGCGCTCAGTAGAGCCTTTACTGGAGGGGGGGCGACAGTGTAATGAATGACCAGTGCAGTGATAACCAACGGAAAAGTTAAACAATCACGTGAATTGAGAAGTGTAGAGTTGTTTGGGTTTGAACAATTTTGTAAGCGACCTGCGGCTTTGTTGACATCCCATGAGCGCCCGGTCAGTAGTGCCATATGAATGATTCAGTCATGACCCGTAGCCTCGGATAGATAAATAATACAAAATAAAGTGAATAATTACAAGTGTGGAAACAAAGAAGTGAAAGGAACAGAGAAATAAAAGTATATTATATACATATTTTATAGAATCCGGAAAAAATGAAGCTGAAACCCACACTTAAATATTCTTAGGCCTAGTATAAGAATATACATGTATTAGGCCTAAGTAACGAAAGTAGCGATGATTGAAAAGCACCTCAAGGACATCACTGCTCTATAGCATGCTGGCAGGACACCCCACGACATCTTATGGAACAACTTGCTACTTTTCTGTAAGTAACAAAGTTCTTAGCTTGTAAGGATCTTGCTAGTACGAGCTAGAAGGAACAGATGAGAGAGAGAGAAGGTCAAACGGGGTAAGGGGAAAATTAAGAATAAACCAGAGGCCGGTAAGAGAAAAGGAAAATGGATAGGCTACAGATAGAGAGAAGTAGGGAGAGGGAGGGGGAAATGGATAGGCTACAGAGAGAGAGAAGGAGGGAGGGGGGGGGGGTGGAGGATAGGCTCCAGAGGGAAGAGGGAGGGGGAAAATGGATAGGCTACAGAAAGAGAGAAGGAGGGAGAGGGGGGGGGAATGGATAGGCTACAGAGAGAGAGAGAAGAAGGGAGAGGGAGGGGGAAAAATGGATAGGCTACAGAGACAGAAGGAGGAAGGGGGAAAAATGGATAGGTTACATCAAAGGCTTCATGGATGTACGTCCAGCCACATGGAATATGTTTCTGTCTTCAGAAGACCGTATGAATGAGAAGCTAAAAATTATTATACCATTGTAGGACTTAACGTATAGAGGAGCTATTAAGAGACAATGGAAAAGTGCGTTCACCCATCCATCACACCCCAACACAGATGGAAAGGGGGTTTGGGAGGGGGAATGGGGGGCATCCTCATCCCCCCCAATCTATCTCCCCTCTCCCACCAATACACCCTCGACCTAACACACCCTACTCCCACCCACCTAACACATTCTACTATTCCACCTAACGCACCCTAACTCACGAATGGTTGCAATATTCTCAAGAATGGTGTCAATATTCTCACGAATGGTGACTATTCTTACGAATGGCCCCAATATTCTCATGAATGGGGGGCCATATCCTCACGAATGGACGCAATAATAGCACGAATGAACGCAATAATCTTGCGAATGGACGTAATATGCTCACGAATGGACCCAATGGTCTCACGAATGGACCCAATGGTCTCACGAATGGTGGCAATATTCTTAAGAATGGACGCAATAATCTCACGAACGGTGGCAATATCCTCACGAACGAGGCGTAAGAGCAGCAGCTCTCGCTGATTTATTTAGCACTCCATTGCACAGAGAGAGATATATATAACGACACGAACAAATCGTTTTCGTGTTACGTACGACAATTTATAACATTCAAGTGTTTTTGGGTCGTTCAAGTGATATAGATGACTGGAGACAGCGGATTTGGAGACGAAATATTTGTGTGGTAGCGTCGTTGTGGATTAGGGATCAAATGTGAGGTGATTGGGGTTGGGGGGTTGGTTGAGGACTTGGGTTCGGGGTGGTAGGGGGTTTGGAGGTTGGTGATAGTGGGGTGAGTGGTCACGGGCAGTAGCGAGATCGAGAGCCCTCCAGGTTTGCTTTCAAGAGTCCTTTGTTTTCATTTTAAGTCTTCTTCAGGATATTTTAAGACACGTTCGACAACATCAACTCATCTCATCTCATTTTTTTTGTAAGTTACTCTAGAACGGTTTATTGTGTGATGCCTGAGACAAACTTTGTCTCCTTTTTCTCTTCTCTGTTTTCTGTCTCTCTCTCCTTCTCCAATAGCCCTTTCCATATGCTCTATATCCTTTTATAGATTGATTTTCTTCTCGAAGCTCTACCTGAAGATCTTCTATACAAACGTAGCCGCTGAAGAGGGTGGCAGCCTAGTGCAAAATCTCCCCTCCCCACCCCTCCAACCCTCCAGTTTGTAGGCTTTTTTAAAATTAAATTATAGGCCCTTTGATCTCGGCCGTGCGCGCTCTGGACGATTGAATTTGTTGATGTGACGAGGCTTTGGGGGGAGTGGGGGGAGATTCTGTCCAGGTTCATTTGTCTTTTCTGTTTTATGTGTGAGGTGTGAAAACAGAGATACAAGCTGAAGTGGGGGGAATTTAATGGAATACTGAATATGCAAATAAAATCTAGAGTATAGGTTATGATATTGTACTCACACTGCAGAAAGGGAACTTTATTCTATAGAGAGGGGGGGGGGAAGCTAGGCCTGTAGAACAGACCTTTGATGGTATGCTACACTTTTCTACTTGTATGTGTATGTATATGCGCAGTATATTATGTTACCGTTGGTGTAGCTATTTCGTGAATTCTCTACATTTTTTTTAATGTTTTCATGTTTTTACACGTGGATTGGGGCGGGATCAGAAGTATATGACAAATATATTTTCTGCGAGGCTATGTCTCTCTTTGCCACACCACAGTGAGGAACAGGGCAGATATTATAAATGCATGTATGACGTTCTGTTGAGTCAGATCAAGTATGTTTATTGAGATAAGAAACAAATACATCTCAAAGGGATAGAGTAGCTTAGGCTATTTCTACCTAAGTCAGATAAAAACAGTGTGTGTGTCTGCTCATCTACTTGTGCCTGCAGGATCGAAAACTAGCTCTTGGACCCCGCCTTTCTAATCGCCGGTCATCTAAAACAATAACACCTGGTGTGTGTGTGTGTTGAGTGGGATGGGGTGAGTGGGCGATTGTTAGAGAACGCGTAGGAGTAAACTCGAGCCAGGAGGAGCTTGGAGGCCCTCTAGCCTCACACCTCGAGCAGGAAGACGACTCCCAGAGCTAATGCCCAATGAATATTAACAGCAGAATACCAGGAAGGTGGCCGAGGGTGGTGGGTAGTGTGAGAATCAGTCGGGAGAGGTTGGGGTCACGAGGTACGTGAAGGGAAGGTTGGGAAATTGAAATTGAAATAAGTTTATTGAGGTAATATACACACAAAAGGATGAGGTAGCTCAAGCTATTCTCACCCCGTTCAGTACATCGTGTTAATACATACATAGACACACATCACAAGCAATAAACGTATTACCGAACATTCTGAGAGATAAACATATACATTTCCTTGTGGGTTGGGAGGCTGCGCGAACAGAGTTTCCAGGTGAGGTTTTAGCAGGGATTAAGTCATAAGACAGATCTTAAAGATTATAAAGTGATTTAACGGATATGATTACATAAATGCTGACATTGGAGCTACATCCCCCCCCCCCCCCGCAAATACTACCGGTATAAAAGGGGGAAGGGTAGAAATAGCCTAAGCTACTCTATCCCTTTGAGATATATTTTATTGTCTCAATAAACGTACTTAAACCACTGTAGGTAATTCAATACAGTGTTGTTTAATGAGATTTTGCTTTACTTATTACTCCAGTTACACACACACACACACACACACACACACACACACACACACACACACACACACACACACACACACACACACACACACACACACACCATGTTTCAGAAAGGTAAAACACAGCACACATGGACTCACACACTCCTCTCTTGCTCTCTCGCTCCAGTGAATCTTTTGTTATAACGAGGCCAATGGTGAGTTCGCTTCACCCACGTCTCTTCCTCCCAAACCTTAATTACTGACGCCGCTCCAGGTCACTCCACGTGTCCCCAGGTCACTCCACGTGTCCCTAGGTCACTCCCCGTGTCCCCAGGTCACTCCCCGTGTCCCCAGGTCACTCCACGTGTCACCAGGTCACTCCACGTGTCCCCAGGTCACTCCACGTGTCCCCAGGTCACTCCACGTGTCCCCAGGTCACTCCACGTGTCCCCAGGTCACTCCACGTGTCACCAGGTCACTCCACGTGTCCCCAGGTCACTCCACGTGTCCCCAGGTCACTCCCCGTGTCCCCAGGTCACTCCACGTGTCCCCAGGTCACTCCCCGTGTCCCCAGGTCACTCCCCGTGTCCCCAGGTCACTCCACGTGTCCCCAGGTCACTCCACGTGTCCCCAGGTCACTCCACGTGTCACCAGGTCACTCCACGTGTCCCCAGGTCACTCCACGTGTCCCCAGGTCACTCCACGTGTCCCCCAGGGTAAATCATTAATAATATATATATATATATATATATATATATATATATATATATATATATATATATATATATATATATATATATATATATATATATATATAATATACTATATAATATATATAATATCCCTTTCAAATTGGTTCTGTTGCAAACGAATGAGCTATGAATATTTGTGGAAATCCGCAAGCCTCGCCAGAGGATTCTCTCTAACACTTTGAGAACGACTCGGGGTGAAATTGTCCGGCGCAGCGTGAAAAATGTGGTAAAAAAACGGTCCTCGTATTCGTATCGGATTCAAGTCAAGAACCCAATCCTCTGTCAAGCCGTCACCTCCTCTAAGACTCTGACGACGGCTTGTTCCGACTCCACTGTCAAATATTTAGGATGCTGTCAATCAGCAACCAGCTAGAATTATACATCAACTCTCAGGTTGTATTTCATCTCGTTGGTGATAATACATGAGGCTACTTTGGGTAGAATTTAAATTTGAATGGGTTTTTAGGCTTTATTTTGATAACAAGGATCGGTCATGGACTGAGACTTCGCAGTCAACGGCCAGTTGGCTGACAAGGATTACAAAAACATTCTAACAGAAATTATCAGCCAGTTGTAAAGTATTCTGAAGTTCAGGATTATATCAAACGACTTCTGTCACAAAACATTTCGCACGAGAACAAGTTTTTCGACCCGATTAGCAACTGGGGCGCGGGTGAAAATCGATTTGCAGATGGTGGGTTAGGTAAAGTATTGTGCTGAATGTTGTGGAAATGCCTCCTGAATGCTTCAGGAGGCATTTCCACAACAGCGACGACTTTTGTCTCTTGTAGAGCAGGCGTTCAATCGCCGATGGTCGAAGTGGTTGGGCACTGCTCCTTCCCTCTGTCTTATCCCAGCTTCACTGCCAGGAAGTAGGGGTGACACAGCGTGACCTGTTACCACCACCGCTGCCAGGAGGTGACACAGCGTGACCCACAAGACACAGACTTCAAGGGCAGCGCCCCAGCGAGCACATAGAGCTGCGGCTCCACAGGGATCTTAACGTAAGAGGTCGCAACCCCACTTTATGGTCTCTCGTAAGTGTAAGTCTCTCGTAAGACCTGGAGGATGGTCTCAATGGTGCACAGAGTACTCTTTAATGCTCGTTCATTCTGTTCTACCTCCAGCTTGGAGCACAGAATACTCCTTAAGGGTCTAAACGTTTGTTTTTTAAAGGATTGGGGCCAGATTCACGAAGCAGTTACGCAAGCACTTACGAACGTGTACATCTTTCCTCAATCTTTGACGGCTTTGGTTACATTTATTAAACAGTTTACAAGTTTGACAACTTCCCAATCTACTTTTGTTATTGTTATAAACAGCCTCTTGGTGTTTCGGAGCTCATTAACGAGTTAATAATTGTAAACAAAACCGCCAAATATTGAGAAAGATGTACAGGTTCGTAAGTGCTTGCGTAACTGC
This sequence comes from Procambarus clarkii, assembly GCF_040958095.1. Taxonomy (NCBI): domain Eukaryota; kingdom Metazoa; phylum Arthropoda; class Malacostraca; order Decapoda; family Cambaridae; genus Procambarus; species Procambarus clarkii. Next base: position 18,406,279 of record NC_091237.1, on the reverse strand, counting down.
TTCGTGAATCGGGTCCTTGGTCTACAGAATGTAAACTCTTGTACGGAGGGTAGAAAAGTTTACATATCTTGGTGTGTCTGGTAGTGTGGTCTACTCCACACACGAGAAAATATATATATCCAAGCTCTGTATACTTATATTTCTCATTTTAAGCAATTAAAACTTCTCAAGGACATGTTTGGCTTGGTGGTTGGACCTTTGAGATCAACGTCTGGAGGGTTATTAAGGCAAGTGTATCTTTTTAAGTTTAGATTTAGCAAAGACCTGGGTAAATACTGGTTCGGTTACAGGGTTGTTTATTTTGTGCAACCAATTACTGCGTAGCATAATAGAAGTAGGATCAGTTGGCTGTTTCAAGCGTAGGGTAGACATATATGTGAATGAGTTTGGGTGGATATAAATTAGGAGCTGTCACATATGGCCCAATAGACCTTGTTTAGGTCTATATAGCTTGTATTTTATACGTATACATTATATATATATATATATAATGGTATATATATATATATATATATATATATATATATATATATATATATATATATATATATATATATATATATAGTTGAAAGGATGGGGTTGCATAGCTGTCTGTTGACTTGACAACCCATTGGCGATAGAGACAGTCGTGTCTCCATCGATCACCACACACACACACACACACACACACACACACACACACACACACACACACACACGCACACACACAACTAGGTGAGTACACACAGCAATAAATGGTATTCATTACGAAGGGGAATTGAACTAGCAGAAGAAAGCGCCAAGCCATTACGACTATATAGCACTGGGAAGGGGTCAGGATATGGATTTGGGATGGGACGGAGGGGAAGGAATGGTGCCCAACCACTTGTGGACGGTCGGGAATTGAACGCCGACCTGCATGCAGAAGCGAGACCGTCGCTCTACCGTCCAGCCCAAGTGGTTGAGCGGCATTCATTACGAACATTTGATAAATGCTAATGGAGATGAAGAGAACTGAACAAATCCTTGAGCGGTGTTGATGGTGCCCGCTTGAGGGCTTCTGAAGAAGTTTCTACCAATAGAAATTTCTATCCTTAAAGTACTCAACTGGCGAGCATTTGGTCGCCAGAACGAGCTGGTTTGACTCTGCCAGT
>NC_091237.1:18365146-18400146 GCF_040958095.1 Procambarus clarkii | reverse complement strand
GGATAAGTGTTCTCGTATCATGGATAACTGTTCTCGTATCATGGATAAGTTCTCGTTGTATGGATAACTGTTCTCGTATCATGGATAAGTTCTCGTTGTATGGATAAGTGTTCTCGTAGCATGGATAAGTGTCCTCGTAGCATGGATAAGTGTCCTCGTAGCATGGATAAGTGTCGTCGTAGCATGGATAAGTGTCCTCGTAGCATGGATAAGTGTCCTCGTAGCATGGATAAGTGTTCTCGTAGCATGGATAAGTGTCCTCGTAGCATGGATAAGTGTCCTCGTAGCATGGATAAGTGTTCTCGTAGCATGGATAAGTGTCCTCGTAGCATGGATAAGTGTCCTCGTAGCATGGATAAGTGTCCTCGTAGCATGGATAAGTGTCCTCGTAGCATGGATAAGTGTCCTCGTAGCATGGATAAGTGTTCTCGTAGCATGGATAAGTGTCCTCGTAGCATGGATAACTGTTCTCGTATCATGGATATAGGATCTAAGTGTCCCATGGATATAGGATCTTAAGTGTTCCATGGATTATCACTGTTCTTGCACTAACCTACTATTCACAACTTTCACCGTTTATAAAACGCTGTTGAACGGTTGAACCCCTGTTGAACTTGACGCCTGTTGAGCTGTTCATCGCAACTCCCTAACAACGCTGCCTCTACCAATTATTAAGTTGGAATATATTCAGCCATATTCAAAGCACTTCAAATAATGGAATAAACTGAATTCAATGCTACAATGAATAAGTAAATACTCTTGTATCTATCGCGAAATGAATTGACCGGATTTATTTGTTTTATGTAATGTATATATGAACTAATTCAGATGACTCATGCGATGAGTCAGATGAATCTGTCGTTTTATCATGCAATGAGTCAGTTGAATCTGTCGTTTTATCATGCAGTGAGTCAGCTGAATCTGTCTCTACCATACAATGAGTCAGCTGAATCTGTCGTTTTACCATGCAATGAGTCGGCTGAATCTGTCGTTTTATGCAATGAGTCAGCTGAATCTGTCTCTCTACCATGCAATGAGTCAGCTGAATCTGTCTCTTTACCATGCAATGAGTCAGGTGAATCTATCGTTTTATCATGCAGTGAGTCAGCTGAATCTGTCTCTACCATGCAATGAGTCAGCTGAATCAGTCGCTTCATCATGCAATGAGTCAGCTGAATCTGTCTACCATGCAATGAGTCAGCTGAATCTGTCTCTATCATGCAATGAGTTAGCTGAATCAGTCGCTTCATCATGCAATGAGTCAGCTGAATCAGTCGCTTCATCATGCATTGAGTCAGCTGAATCAGTCGCTTCATCATGCAATGAGTCAGCTGAATCTGTCTCTATCATGCAATGAGTCAACTGAATCTGTCGCTTCATCATGCAATGAGTCAGCTGAATCTGTATCTATCATGCAATGAGTCAACTGAATCTGTCGCTTCATCATGCAATGAGTCAGCTGAATCTGTATCTATCATGCAATGAGTCAACTGAATCTGTCGCTTCATCATGCAATGAATTAATAAATAAGATCGCGGCGTATCGTAAAAAAAATTATCGTTTGACAGACAGTCAGTATTGAACACTGGATTCCCTTGTGAGGTTGAGAGATTCCCCTGAGAGGGGGAGGGGGGGTGGTCATTATAGGATTAAATCCTTTTTTCCTGATGTGTCATTAATTTTCCAGTTGCCTGTCTGATGGAGGATTTTTTTGTTAAATTGTTGAAATGCTCACCTCATCTTCTTCCTTCGATATTTTGTATGTTATGCTCATATCTCCTCTCCTATCTCTTATTGCCTATCAATCCCTATGGGGTGAAAGTTGTCTCATATTCCCGATCACTTTTATGAGGAGAAAGTGTCAGAGAACATGAGATGTGGGTTAGGGAGCCGGTCGGCCGAGTGGACAGCACGCTGGACTTGTGATCCTGTGGTCCTGGGTTCGATCCCAGGCGCCGGCAAGAAACATTGGGCAGAGTTTCTTTCACCCTATGCCCCTGTTACCTAGCAGTAAAATAGGTACCTGGGTGTTAGTCAGCTGTCACGGGCTGCTTCCTGGGGGTGGAGGCCTGGTCGAGGACCGGGCTGCGGGGACACTAAAAAGCCCCGAAATCATCTCAAGATAACTCAAGATAGTGGTTAGCACAGTCATTTCATAATGGATTAGACCCGGGTTCGAATCTTCTGTTTGCTTATCAGTATATATATAGGCACCTGGGAGTTAGTCAGCTGTTGTGGGTTGCATTGTAGGTAAGGTGTCTTTGGTTAGGGTGGGGGTGGGGTTATCTTGAGATGGTTTCGGGGCTTTAGTGTCCCCGCGGCCCGGTCCTCGACCAGGCCTCCACCCACAGGAAGCAGCCCGTGACAGCTGAATAACACCCAGGTACCTATTTTACTGCTAGGTAACAGGGACGTAGGGTGAAAGAAACTCTGCCCATTGTTTCTCGCCGGCGCCCGGGATCGAACCCGGGACCACAGGATCACAAGTCCAGTGTGCTGTCCACTCGGCCGACCGGCTCCAGGGGGGGGGGGAAGATCTCGTTAAGCCTAACTGGCTTGGTGTCCCGTAGTTTGAAAACTGTCAAGATTAATTTAGTTTAAAAACGTAAGCTGGGACTCTTTCAGAACGTTATTCACAACCTATGTCAGACCATTTCTGGGAGATGCAGCACTGCTAATTAATTATCCCTATGATGTGAAGCACATCAACTATATAACCTACTGATTCGATAAGTAAGTGAACTAAGTTATAAAGACAGGTTCATAGAACTTAGTCCAAAGGGCAATAAGAGAGAGATAGGTGAGGAGATATGAGCATAACATACAAAATATCGAGGGGAGAAGATGAGGTGAGCATCTGCGGTCAAACAGGTGATCCTCTCCAGTCAAACAGGTGATTCTCTACAGTCAAACAGGTGATTCTCTACAGTCAAACAGGTGATCCTCTCCAGTCAAACAGGTGATCCTCTCCAGTCAAACAGGTGATCCTCTCCAGTCAAACAGGTGATCCTCTCCAGTCAAACAGGTGATCCTCTCCAGTCAAACAGCTGATCCTCTCCAGTCAAACAGCTGATCCTCTCTAGTCAAACAGCTGATCCTCTCCAGTCAAACAGCTGATCCTCTCTAGTCAAACAGCTGATCCTCTCCAGTCAAACAGGTGATCCTCTCCAGTCAAACAGCTGATCCTCTCTAGTCAAACAGGTGATCCTCTCCAGTCAAACAGGTGATCCTCTCCAGTCAAACAGCTGATCCTCTCCAGTCAAACAGCTGATCCTCTCTAGTCAAACAGCTGATCCTCTCCAGTCAAACAGGTGATCCTCTCCAGTCAAACAGCTGAGCGTCTGCAGTCAAATTCCCTTGAGCTAAAAACAAATTTACATGAAATTTCTTTTCAATTTTCCATTTAATTTGAGAGGGCTAACTAAGCAAGAGGTGTCTCGGAGTCTGAGAGGGGCGAGTAGTACAATCACTGAGAAGTGTAATTGGCTGTGAGACACACAAAGATACATATATGTGCTGTGTGTGTGTGTTTGTACATATCCTTGTGTGTGTGTGTGTGTGTATCAAGTGTGATATCAAATGTATATGAAGTGAATAAAGTGTGTGTTGTAAGTGTGTGTTTATGTATAGTGGGAATACATGTTTAGTGATAGGTGTGGTGTGGTGTGGCGTGTAATGGTGTAGGGAGAATGATGTGAGATTTGGAAATAGCTGTCAATCCCCACCCACACAACCACAATCAACCCCCACCCCCCAACCAACCCCCCCCCCTCCACCCACTCCCAGCCCACAGCCTAGTAAGCTTGCCCCATTAATGGCCTCCAGTACACTGCTAAAAGCCTCGCTTCCACCGCCACATTAATCCTGGTTACATATACAGTTTTGTGGCTGCCTTAATTACTGCTTATTGTACTGTTTTGTGGCCTTATAGAGAGGTTTAGTGCTGTGTGGCTTTCGTGGCTTTATGGGTGGGAGAGTTACTGGTTTTTGTAGATTTAGGCTTTCTATGGCTTTTTTCTTTCGTGGCTTTTTTTTCCTTCAATGCATTTTTTTCCTCTCTTGGCTTTTTCTTTGGGTTGATCACTTAATTTCATTCAGAATTGTATAGAAAAGTTTAATGTTTGTTACCTGTTGTCGGAAACGTTCTCTGTTTGTTACCTGTTGTCGGAAACGTTCTCTGTTTGTTACCTGTTGTCGGAAACGTTCTCTGTTTGTTACCTGTTGTCGGAAACGTTCTCTGTTTGTTACCTGTTGTCGGAAACGTTCTCTGTTTGTTACCTGTTGTCGGAAACGTTCTCTGTTTGTTACCTGTTGTCGGAAACGTTCTCTGTTTGTTACCTGTTGTCGGAAACGTTCTCTGTTTGTTACCTGTTGTCGGAAACGTTCTCTGTTTGTTACCTGTTGTCGGAAACGTTCTCTGTTTGTTACCTGTTGTCGGAAACGTTCTCTGTTTGTTACCTGTTGTCGGAAACGTTCTCTGTTTGTTACCTGTTGTCGGAAACGTTCTCTGTTTGTTACCTGTTGTCGGAAACGTTCTCTGTTTGTTACCTGTTGTCGGAAACGTTCTCTGTTTGTTACCTGTTGTCGGAAACGTTCTCTGTTTGTTACCTGTTGTCGGAAACGTTCTCTGTTTGTTACCTGTTGTCGGAAACGTTCTCTGTTTGTTACCTGTTGTCGGAAACGTTCTCTGTTTGTTACCTGTTGTCGGAAACGTTCTCTGTTTGTTACCTGTTGTCGGAAACGTTCTCTGTTTGTTACCTGTTGTCGGAAACGTTCTCTGTTTGTTACCTGTTGTCGGAAACGTTCTCTGTTTGTTACCTGTTGTCGGAAACGTTCTCTGTTTGTTACCTGTTGTCGGAAACGTTCTCTGCTTACCTTCGCCCCCAGTTCGTATCCTAGTGAGCTTCTCTACCTTACCTTCACCTGAGAGCTTTTCTTCCCCTTATACTTCTCCATTATCTTCCCCTTCTCTTCACCTCTTTCCCCCCCCCCTTCCTTTACTCCCCTCTGTCTCTCTGTCTCTCCCCTCGCCGTCAACACTAAGGGCCTTGACCCGTCCAATGGGAAGACGGTAGCTTTAAAAATGTCATCTGCCCTGTCGAATATGCTTGGCTCTCGTCGACAAAATTTTATGATGAAAAATCTTTCCCTCCTTTATGCATTAAAGTATTCGCCGAAGGGCTGGCGGTGGCTGGCTTGGGGCAGGGAGGGCTGGCAGGGGCTGGCTTGGGACAGGGAGGACAGTGATTGTCACGTGGGAGGGAAGGGAGAGAGAGAGAGAGGGCGGGCTGTGGTGGACACATGGGTGGAGGGCAATTCTTGTTCGTGCTCCAGGAACATGTTCAGAGAACTTGGATTGGTTTTGGCTGTCAGTGTGTGTGTGTGTGTGTGTGTGTGTGTGTGTGTGTGTGTGTGTGTGTGTGTGTGTGTGTTAGGTTACTTGGCAGTAAACCCGACATACGAAAACGGGCAAATTAATCACTCAGACGTCACACACTCAGATGTCACACACTCAGACGTCACACACTCAGACGTCACACACTCAGACATCCTACACTCAACAGTCCTTCACTAGCATCTGCAACTCTCGCCTTTAAGGGCGAAGTTACGAGCCCATAACGTAAGAAGTTCTCCTTGTCACAAACTTCCCTCGTGCTAAGATCCATCGCCTGTAACACAGTCCAAGTTTCCCATCTTAGTTATCTATGTATCCCCTTTGACTTCGGCTTTATCACGTGTCATGTGTCTTTATCAGTCAAATATTTTACACTATTCTATTTTTTTCCATGTGAGAAAAAAAGCTAATCTTATAATTTGCTATTTTTTTTTAATTTAATAAATGTATTGGTAATTTTCGTGAAAAGCAATCATCGTGTATCAAGCAATATTGTCACCTGTGGCAACTTTTAGGAGGTTTTCTAGTTAGGCCGCGCGTCCATAGATGGCGTTGTATCCTCTCATACTTTCAATTCAATTTCCTTTTGTTTTTTTTTTCTTTCTAATTTTGCTCCCCTTTCCCCTTGGATAATTGTTATTGTGTTACTTGATTACTAATTTTCTCTTATCACTTATTCTTCTGTTTACCCTCTTCGTCTGCTTCTCTGTTTTTATATATTTTGTGTATTATCTTCCTCTGTCGTTCCTTGTTTTATTTTCCATTTATATTTCGATCTCAGGAGTGAATTCACTCGCATATATAACACGCACAAACACACACACACACACACTAACAGTCTAAGGGGCCTGACAGCTGAGTGTACAGCGCTTCGGAGTCGTAGTCCTGAGGTTCCGGGTTCGATACCGGGCGCCGGCGAGAAACAAATGGGCAGTTTCTTTCCACCCTGATGCCCCCTTTTACCTCGCAGTAAATAGGTACCTGGGAGTTAGTCAGCTGGTACAGGCTGCTTCCTGGCGGTGTGTGTGAAAAAAATAATTATTGTTGATTGACAGTTGAGAGGCGGGCCGAAAGAGCAGAGCTCAACCCCCGCAAGCACAACTAGGTGAATACAACCAGGTGAATACAACCAAATAATACAACCAGGTAACACAACCAGGTGAACACAACCAGGTGAATACAACCAGGTGAACACAACCAGGTGAATACAACCAGGTGAACACAACCAGGTGAATACAACTAGGTGCATACAGAGTGCCAGGGGCCGTACAGTACACCCTCCAGAAGAGGAGAAACAATAGAGTGACCTCCTTTGAGTGGACACCCAACCACCTGCATGTTTTCCCACCTATCCCATCTACTCCCCTCCCCCCCCCCCTGCCTCTCCTTTTTTCTTGCCACCTTCCCCTCCCCCCCCCTCCCCCCTTCCCTTCCCTCCCCCTCCCCCCTTCCCCTCCCTCCCCCCCCCTCCCCTCCCTCCCCCCTCCCCCCCACCCATCCGGCTCCTGGCACTCACTAGTGGACAAAATATTTTTTTTAGGTTCCCAGGCGCTGAGGACTGGTGGAGAGCTGAATATTGTTGTAGGCACTCAGACTCCGTCGCTGGCACTCAAGAGGTCGTCGCTGGCACTCAGAGGTCGTCGCTGGCACTCAAGAAGTCGTCGCTGGCACTCAAGAGGTCGTCGCTGGCACTCAGAGGTCGTCGCTGGCACTCAAGAGGTCGTCGCTGGCACTCAGAGGTCGTCGCTGGCACTCAAGAGGTCGTCGCTGGCACTCAGAGGTCGTCGCTGGCACTCAAGAGGTCGTCGCTGGCACTCAAGAGGTCGTCGCTGGCACTCAGAGGTCGTCGCTGGCACTCAAGAGGTCGTCGCTGGCACTCAGAGGTCGTCGCTGGCACTCAGACTCCGTCGCTGGCACTCAGAGGTCGTCGGTGGTACTCAGACTCCGTCGCTGGCACTCAGAGCTAGTCGCTGCCACTTGGAGGTCGTTACTAGCACTCAGAGCTGGTTACTGGTACTCAGAGCCGGTCACTGGCACTCAGAGCTCGTCGCTGGCACTCAGAGCTCGTCGCTGGCACTCAGAGCTCGTCACTGGCACTCAGAGCTCGTCACTGGCACTCAGAGCTCATCACTGGCACTCAGATTCCGTTACTGGCACTCAGACTTGATAAATTTTGACAATTACTTGCAGTGGAAATAATGTGCTTGTATTCACCTAATTGTGCTTCTTGGGGTTGAAGTTCAGCGCTTGGTCCCCGCCTCTCAACCGTTACTCATCTTGTGTTATGGGATTCTAATGACGCCGTCTCACAGTGGAGAAACTGGACCTGGATTCACGAAGCAGTTACGCAAGCACTTACGAACGTGTACATCTTTCCTCAATCTTTGACGGCTTCGGTTACATTTATTAAACAGTTTACAAGCATGAAAACTTGCCAATCAACTGTTGTTATTGTTATTAACAGTCTCCTGGTGCTTCGGAGCTCATTAACTGTTTAATAATTGTAAACAAAGCCGCCAAAGATTGAGAAAAGATGGACAGGTTCGTAAGTGCTTGCGTAACTGCTTCGTGAATCCGGCTCCTAGCCAGGCAGTGAAGGAAATATTGAACAAAGGTGTTGCTGTTGTAACACATGTGCAACACATGTGCAACATGTGTGCAACAGCAGCATCCTCAATGTGCATTGGAACGTGGAAAACGTGGTGGAAAAAAAAATATATTTGTGTTGTCTTCCCTTTTCTCGTTGCTACCACCCCAGTCGATCTCTCCCCTCCCTTCTTCCCATCCCTTCTATTCCCTCCCCATCCCTTCTACCCCTCCCCATCTCTCAAGACACCCCCCCCTCCCCCCAAGCCAGTCACCTCACACATGGGGGGGGGGGGGGCAAAAATAGCACAGAAATGTTTTTTTTTCTCTCTTCTTTCAACGCGAGTTTTTCTCCCGTTGAAAGAAGAGAAAGAAAGAAAGTGAGTTTTTTTCGCTTTGTGAAAAATAGATAAAAAAAAGAAAGAAAGATTGTTTGAAACAAATGTCAATAAGGAGGTTATCTTGAGGTTATCTTGAGATTATCTTGAGGTTATCTTGAGGTTATCTGAGCAAAACATTAAAGTTACATAGATGGTTCTATGACGCATCTGAAAGAAAGCAAAATGCATAGATTAGTGAGAAAAGCCAAAATGAATTAAGAAAAGTAAAAAAGATTAAGAAAAGCCAAAAAAGGATTAAGAAAGGCCAAAAAAGAATTAAAAAAAAAAACAAAAAAGAATTAAGAAAAACCAAAAAAAGATTAAGAAAAACCAAAAAGGATTAAGAAAAACCAAAAAGGAATTAAGAAAAGACAAAAAAGAATTAAGAAAAGCCAAAAAGGAATTAGGAAAAGCCAAAAAAAGATTTAAGAAAAACCAGAAAGGACTAAGAAAAGCCAAAAAGAATTAAGAAAACCAAAAAAAGGATTAATAAAAGCCAAAAAAATAATTAAGAAAATCAAAAAAGGATTAAAAAAAAAGCCATATCAAATTAACTCCAGCAAATTCAGATTAAAAAAGCCAGATTAGACCAAACAAACAAGCCAGGTAAACTGCCAAAAAAAAAGCAAAAACAGTTCCTACGAAACAGCAGCGAAGCCGGATGGCCCACTAATACCTGAGCCTCAGGTGGCTTTGTTTGACCGACGTACACTGCCACTTCTCTAAGCCGGATAAGCCGGATAAGCCTATTGGCTATTGCCTGGCTCCTTACACCACCTTCCTCAGACCGCCCCGGAAATGTTTCCTCAGATGATCGACTGAGAAACTACTGAGAATGTTCTCTATGGAAGATCTTCTCAAGTTGTTCTCAAGATTTCTTCCTGGAAGATTAGCGTAGATCCTGGTGAAGATTTATTCCTGGGAGATTAGGTCAGATCCTAGTGAAGATTTCTTCCTGGAAGATTAGGTCAGATCCTTCTGAAGATTTCTTCCTGGAAGATTAGGTCAGATCCTAGTGAAGATTTCTTCCTGGAAGATTAGGTCAGATCCTAGTGAAGATTTCTTCCTGGAAGATTAGGTCAGATCCTTCTGAAGATTTCTTCCTGGAAGATTAGGTCAGATCCTAGTGAAGATTTCTTCCTGGAAGATTAGGTCAGATCCTAGTGAAGATTCCTCCCTGGAAGATTAGGTCAGATCCTAGTGAAGATTTCTTCCTGGAAGATTAGGTCAGATCCTAGTGAAGATTTCTTCCTGGAAGATTAGGTCAGATCCTTCTGAAGATTTCTTCCTGGAAGATTAGGTCAGATCCTAGTGAAGATTTATTCCTGGATGATTAGGTCAGATCCTAGTGAAGATTTCTTCATGGAAGATTAGGTCAGATCCTAGTGAAGATTCTTCCTGGAAGATTAGATTAGATCATTGTAAAGATTTCTCCCTGGACGGTTCAGTGAGAAACTACTGAAAATGTTTTCCAGGATGATTCAAGTAGGATTTCCACTGAAATCCTACTGGATCCTAAAAGTCCCGTCTCTTCCTATCCACTCCTGTCCCTCTATCCCCCCCTTTCCCTCCATCCTCTTTCCCTGCCCTTCACAGCACTCCATGGAACACAACATCCTTCCATGGAGGATGGGATTGAGGATAGGGATTGGGATTGCCTCCTTCCACGACTCGTAGATAAATGCTTGCTGTCTGGAGGCTTGTGAACGCTAGGTAGTGTATTCGAATATTCCATGCTCAATATCTAGAGATATAACAGGTAGTAGTGGTGCAGGGCCACGCAGCCTTGTCCCCTCCGGTTCGAAGCAACGTTTCAACACATGTTTCACTCACTTCAAGCAGCTAATGTATACACGTCCGAAGTCAAAGAATCCAAAACACTTTACCTAACTTTACATAGATCTAACTACACCTCGAATATTTAATAATATCAAGTTATTATTTGGTATTAGTTTTCATTACAATAAATGATTAATTATTTTTATCAGGCGGTTGGGATACGAATGAGATAATTGATGATTTGTTAGCGTGATCTGTAGTTATCTTATGGGCTGTTGCCTCGTAGATAAGATTATTTTATTGGAATTAGAGGGAAGATGTTTTTTTATTCTCTCTCTCTCTCTCTCTCTCTCTCTCTCTCTCTCTCTCTCTCTCTCTCTGTCTCTCTCTCTCTCTCTCTTTCTCTCTCTCTCTCTCTCTCTCTCTCTCTCTCTCTCTCTCTCTCTCTCTCTCTCTCTCTCTCTCTCTCTCTCTCTCTCTCTCTCTCTCTCTCTCTCTCTCTCTTTCTCTCTCTTTCTCTCTGTCTCTCTCTCTCTCCTTCTGTCTTTCTCTCTGTCTCTCTCTCTCTCTCTCTCTCTCTCTCTCTCTTTCTCTCTCTTTCTCTCTGTCTCTCTCTCTCTCCTTCTGTCTTTCTCTCTGTCTCTCTCTGTCTCTCTCTCTCTCTCTCTCTCTCTCTCTCTCTCTCTCTCTCTCTCTCTCTCTCTCTCTCTCTGTCTCTCTCTGTCTCTCTCTGTCTCTCTCTCTCTCTCTCTCTCTCTCTCTCTCTCTCTCTCTCTCTCTCTCTCTCTCTCTCTCTCTCTCTCTCTCTCTCTCTCTGTCTCTCTCTCTCTCTCTCTCTTTCTCTCTCTCTCTCTCTCTCTCTCTCTCTCTCTCTCTCTCTCTCTCTCTCTCTCTCTCTCTCTCTCTCTCTCTCTCTCTCTCTCTCTCTCTCTTTCTCTCTCTTTCTCTCTGTCTCTCTCTCTCTCCTTCTGTCTTTCTCTCTGTCTCTCTCTCTCTCTCTCTCTCTCTCTCTCTCTCTCTCTCTCTCTCTCTCTCTCTCTCTCTCTCTCTCTCTTTCTCTCTTTCTCTGTCTCTCTCTCCTTCTGTCTTTCTTTCTCTCTCTCTCTCTCTCTCTCTCTCTCTCTCTCTCTCTCTCTCTCTCTCTCTCTCTCTCTCTCTCTCTCTCTCTCTCTCTCTCTCTCTCTCTCTCTCTCTCTCTCAACAACTTGGTTCCCAAGTTAATTCCAATATTAACTTGGTATAGTACCCAATATTGGATATCAAAGGACCTAGAAAGTCTGTTTGATCTGTATGTTTGTATGTATGAGTGTATGCGTGTGTGGAAGCATGAGTATGCTGGTTATACACACACACGAACACACGAACTCACACTATTAAACAACTCCAGGAAGTTGCAACAAAGTTACTCCCGGTGTAAGAGGTTAAAGTTACATAGAAAGTTTAACAGCATTCAATCCAGCATGCCAAGATGAGAGGCGGACGAGAGGGGGGACATGATCACGACATACGAAATTTGGAGAGAAGTAGACAAGGGTACAGACGATATGTATGCACAATGGTTTAGGAAATAGGCCGAGATATCATATGGGTGGGAAGCCGGCACGCCGCCGGCTTCCTGTCCTCGAGTGTTAGGGGATCTAAAGTAAACTCAGGTAAATTAAAGTAAACTCATGTAAACTAAAGTACTCAGGTAAACTAAAGTAAACTAATGTAAACTCATGTAGACTGTCAAGTAAACTCATGTAGACTGTTAAGTAAACTCATGTAAACTTATAAGTAAACCCATGTAAACTTTTAAGTACACTCATGTAAACTTTTAAGTACACTCATGTAAACTTTTAAGTAAACTCACGTAAACTCTCGAGTAAACTCATGTAAACTCCAGTAAACTCAAGAATATGTCCTGAAAGCCACCTCCACCCAGAGGACAAATATGTAAATAGAAAACGAGATTCAGACAGTTAAGCACAATAGGTAAAAATAGCTACATAATGGGTAGCAATGGGTAGCTACCCATTATGTAGCACAGCTACATAATGGGTAACATTCAGGAAAAAAGTAAAAAAACACATTCCGTCTCACACAAAAAAACAGAATGTTGTTGTTATCATCTTCAGGACTTGGATATCTTATAAGCTATCTCTGAAGTGTGTGTTTGTCTCCATGAATTATATCTAGTTATCGTCCAGGGCGGTTACAGTGTCTCGATATCTTCAACAAATCACTAGAACAGCGCCTGCTTGTTTGAGGGGAAATTATGGGCCTGAAGCTTCGATACTCAAATATATTTGATTGAATTTTGCTTTATTTTGGTATGAGTATAGCCGCCCCTGCCCCCCCCTATCCTCTTCTCTTGATACGCTACTACGTACAAAATCCAACCTTCTAGCCTAACTAGAAACGTACAAACCCAAACAACCTCACCTAACCTATCTAGCCGGTGCATAGAAAACGGGTAGTCTAGGGTGGGTTAGGCTAGGCTAGGTTTGGTGCTCTGATCCTAGGTCTATACACACTAAAAGTATTGTTTAGGCTTGAATAATGTACAGGACAAAAGGTTACTAGCTGGTTGGTCAATTAGGAGAGAGAAAAAGAAAGTAAAAGAGACAGGAGAAAGTGAGAGAAAAAAGAAAGTAAGGGAGAGAGACAGAGGAGGAGAAAGTAAGAGACAGATAAAGAGGAAAAAGTAAGAGAGAGAGAGAGAACAAATAGGCAGAAAAGTTATAAATAAAAACACAGTTTCTTAAGCTTTCATATTAAATCACAAAAGACTTTATCAAACTTACCAATTAAGTTACAAAATTTCTCAAGTTTTGCAGATTCAGAGAGTTTCCCAGATTTAAGCTTCCATCTGAAGTCATGAGAATTTTTTCTTCTGGGAACTCTCATATTACGAAACAGCTAGATCAAAATGTCCATACAGTATGCCTTAATAAACAGGCTCAATTAAATAATATACTTACCACAGTGAATCACACTATCTTTCTGTTTACATATATAATCTACCACAGGGGTAGATTATCTAATATAGATAATCTACCATTACACAGTTATCCCACACTTAACATAAACTATTAAAGTTATCTCCAGAGCTGTTTCCTCAAGTATCTTAATTACCCATAATCAGAATTATCCTAATAATCTTCAGTACGGGAATAGAACCGGTTGTAGAGGCTATGATAGTGGGGTTGAATGCCATTCTCTTCAAAGTTGATGTTTTTAAGTTTTCAGCTTAAGCAAAATCTTCCACTTATCTGGGTTCCTGTGTGAGGAGAGGAAGGAAGGTTAGGTTAGGTTATTCCTCCTGCTGCTTCTGCTGCTCCTGCTCGAGGAGGCAGCAGAAGCTTCAAAGAGATAAAGACTATCAGGTTTTTATCTTCGCCAGGGTAAGCTTCTCTCAGTTATTTCACTCAGTTCTTTGGCTGCTGGCCATAGTACTACTCTCAGAGTGTAATATGTGTGTGTGTGTGTGTGTGTGTGTGTGTGTGTGTGTGTGTGTGTGTGTGTGTGTGTGTGTGTGTGTGTGTGTGTGTGTGTGTCTGTGTGTGTGTGTGTGTGTACTCACCTATTTGTGCTTGCGGGGGTTGAGCTCTGGCTCTTTGGTCCCGCTTCTCAACTGTCAATCAACTGATGTACAGATTCCTGAGCCTACTGGGCTCAATGTGTGTGTGTGTGTGTGTGTGTGTGTGTGTGTGTGTGTGTGTGTGTGTGTGTGTGTGTGTGTGTGTGTGTGTGTGTGTGTGAGAGAGATAGTCCTTCACAACTCATTATCAAACTTCGTGTGTCCTTCCGTTTAGTGTAGTCTGATCACTTAATCTTTCACCAAGATCGTCTTCCTAATGTGTGTAATTTAGGGATGTTCCTTGGCCTTAGAGGCTACGTCATTCTCATATTTTTTTATATTACTCTTTATCTGAATTCTTGAGTATTTGTTCCTATTCTGAATGTATATTGTAGTTCACCTCTGTATGTGTATGTGTATATACAGTGTATATATGTGATGTTTTATATATATTTCAGTTTATACTATTTTCTTATAGTTTATTATGTGTTACTAATTAGGGTAATTATTCGATGGTAAACGATGTTTTAAAAGCACTTGATTGAGCGTTTTCTGTATGTATAATTTGCGAGGTTCAGATGATGAGGTTCCGGGATGCTGATTACACACACATGTTCATCTCCAGAGGATGCTTGAAGGATCTCCCTACACCTGCTGCCGGAGGCTGCGTGGGTTTGTGTTAGCAATGTGATTAATAGCCAGTTATAATTAGAATTTGTGCATGTTGAAGTGATGAATGGAGTCTTGTGGGGGGTGAGGGTTATCAAGTGAGACTCTCATGAATGAAACATGCATAAATGTATACATAACTAGATACATATACACACGCAAATATACACAGTAATGTGTATTTATCTTATAAATTGTAATCCACACTTTCGTGGGAATAAATATTCTATTCATCTGGATTGTATGGGTAAAAACTTTCTTTTTAAAGTCTGTTCATAGCTAGTTCAGATCTATCGACAGACATAAAGTCAGTCGATAGATCGTCGGCCTTACACACACATATGGGGGTCCAGAGTTCGAGTCTCCTACAGCCCAGATGAATGGAGTGCATTTACATTTTGTGAAATATTTACATTTGCCATCTTTTCTCAATTTATTTGATTTACTACTAACTCGTCTAATTTATTCCAATTGTAAACAACTTTTGGATAGAAATAGTTCTTGTTGACATCTTTGTAATTCTCTAGTTTCTCTTCATGTTCTTTCGTTCTCTTGTTAAACACTTAGAACATTATTTGTTAGTTTACTTGTTCATTTACTTATTTGATTTTGTTACAATGTTTCCTTGTGAGGCTGTGTCCTTGTGAGGCTGTGTCCTTGTGAGGCTGTGTCCTTGTGAGGCTGTGTCCTCAGTGTGACCTCATAACTCAATGTCTTAAGGTAAGGAACGGGCAGTGCTGCATGGTTGGTCTCACGTAGGTGGTGTACAGTGAAGGGAGCCTTGTCTAGGTTCCTGAAGGCTACACACGTGTGTGTGTGTGTGTGTGTGTGTGTGTGTGTGTGTGTGTGTGTGTGTGTGTGTGTGTGTGTGTGTGTGTCTGTGTGCGTGTGCGTGTCAGCGTTAAGCACTTAAATATTCTTTTGTTTTTAGACAGCTTTAGAAGTCGTTTACTTTGTGCCATTAGTCTTGTGCTTTTGAGAGCAGGAGCGGGCTCGGGTCCCCTTGTAGCAGGTCTAGTGTGACGTAGGGGCGAGAGTGTGCCAGTCTTGGCCTCTCCTCTCACCCTTCTTGTCTCAGGCTTAAACCGGCGCCAGTATTTGTCATTCTTCATCCTCCTCCTTTTGCTGCATTTCCTCATCTTTCGTCCGCACAGGTGCTGTCTCCCTTATCTTCCTGCTCCTCTTCCTTCGCTTGCCTCCTCTTCTCCTCTTTCTCTTCACTCTCTGGCGGCGTCTTAAGCTTCGCGACTCGCTGAGTCCCGCTCCTGTGCCAGGAAAGTCCACTACGGGGTCACCATAGCCCGTGCTACTTGCCCCGCTCCTGTGCCAGGTAAGTCCACGACGGGGTCACCATAGCCCGTGCTACTTGTCCCGCTCCTGTGCCAGGTAAGTCCACGACGGGGTCACCATAGCCCGTGCTACTTGTCCCGCTCCTGTGCCAGGTAAGTCCACGACGGGGTCACCATAGCCCGTGCTACTTGTCCCGCTCCTGTGCCAGGTAAGTCCACGACGGGGTCACCATAGCCCGTGCTACTTGTCCCGCTCCTGTGCCAGGTAAGTCCACGACGGGGTCACCATAGCCCGTGCTACTTGTCCCGCTCCTGTGCCAGGTAAGTCCACGACGGGGTCACCATAGCCCGTGCTACTTGCCCCGCTCCTGTGCCAGGTAAGTCCACGACGGGGTCACCATAGCCCGTGCTACTTTGCAACGTTTTGTTCCCAGTTGTTGAATCTTAAGCAACAACGGCGTCACAACCGTTGTCAACGGTGCCTGGAACAGGTCACCGGTAGAGTAACAAGCGGTGATAACGACCATTAGGCCGTTGGTAACTATATCTGCCGACAGGCCACACCTGTCGACAGGCCACACCTGTCGACAGGCCACACCTGTCGACAGGCCACACCTGTCGACAGGCCACACCTGCCGACAGGCACACCTCCCGACAGGCACACCTGCCTGACGCACTGACGGGTTCACTAGACGTCTAAACAGACGTCTAGCCTTGACGTGAATTTGATAGACGTATTAATGATGAACGTAGATTACGTTGGAGTAGATTACGTCGTTAGTACGCTGGTAACGACCCTGGTTGAATAGTAACGAGGTAGTTACTCAACACAATTGCCCCTCGGCTGTGTTGGCCAATTGTGTGTCATTCATTTATCTGTTTCTCCGTTTATCTGACCCCTTCTTTTATCTGCTCCTTCGTTTATGAACGTGTTCGTTGACCTATTGTTGGCATTTCCTCGTTGGTATGGCACCAGTTATCTGGTTATCATGGCACCAGTAATCTCGTTATCATGGCACCAGTAATCTCGTTATCATGGCACCAGTAATCTCGTTATCATGGCACCAGTAATCTCGTTATCATGGCACCAGTAATCTCGTTATCATGGCACCAGTAATCTCGTTATCATGGCACCAGTAATCTGGTTATCATGGCACCAGTAATCTGGTTATCATGGCACCAGTAATCTGGTCATCATGGCACCAGTAATCTGGTTATCATGGCACCAGTAATCTCGTTATCATGGCACCAGTAATCTCGTTATCATGGCACCAGTAATCTCGTTATCATCGCACCAGAAGTATATTGATCTATCTATCCCGTTATCCAGGTGTTCTCTACGTCATTTCTTCTCCTCAACTGAAGCTGTTGTTGTTGTTGTAAAAGATTCGCTACCTGGAACAAAAAGTTCCAGGTAGCACGGGCTATGGCGAGCCCGTAGTGCCTTTTTGAAACTGAAGCTAATTTTTATTTCTTTCTCTTCCCATTTACCCCTTTCTTCCTTCCCTGATAATTTTCAATAGGATCTGGTCCTGTTGAAAAGGACCAGTAGGTCCTGTTGATAACGGTAGGTCCTTGTCGTTATCACGTTCCTTCCTGGTCAGGAGTGCCGGACCAACCGGGGCTGTAGTGGGTATGTGGGCCTGCGGGCCGCTCCAAGCAACAGCCTGGTGGACCAAACTCTCACAAGTCAAGCCTGGCCTCGGGCCGGGCTTGGGGAGTAGAAGAACTCCCAGAACCTCATCAACCAGGTATATGTGGGCCTGCGGGGCCGCTCCAAGCAACAGCCTGGTGGACCAAACTCTCACAAGTCAAGCCTGGCCTCGGGCCGGGCTTGGGGAGTAGAAGAACTCCCAGAACCCCATCAACCAGGTATATGTGGGCCTGCGGGGCCGCTCCAAGCAACAGCCTGGTGGACCAAACTCTCACAAGTCAAGCCTGGCCTCGGGCCGGGCTTGGGGAGTAGAAGAACTCCCAGAACCCCATCAACCAGGTATATGTGGGCCTGCGGGCCGCTCCAAGCAACAGCCTGGTGGACCAAACTCTCACAAGTCAAGCTTGGCCTCGGGCCGGGCTTGGGGAGTAGAAGAACTCCCAGAACCTCATCAACCAGGTATATGTGGGCCTGCGGGGCCGCTCCAAGCAACAGCCTGGTGGACCAAACTCTCACAAGTCAAGCCTGGCCTCGGGCCGGGCTTGGGGAGTAGAAGAACTCCCAGAACCCCATCAACCAGGTATCAACCTGGTCCTCCTCCTCCTCTACCAATCATGTCTCATCCTTTACGACAAGTGAAACAACAGCAATTCACATCATTTACAGGGGAGATAACTGCCTAATGTTTCTAAGTTCATAACTGTTATGTATCCTCAGGAGAATACAGGACCCTTGTGCCTGCCTGAGTCCTGCGGCGCCCTGTGGCTGGGACCTATTTATCGTACGTGGGTGAAGCATTTTTACGGCGTTGTGGTTCGAACAAAATTCGTCAGTGAAGCACTTGTTCCGGAAGTGTTCGAACGGCATCGGTTGCGAGGGGTGTGTGAACCGTTTTTCATTCATCAATAGAGGGTTTGGCGGGTGGATGGAATGGACTTTTTGGGTCTTTGTTTAGAGGACGGGCTGACATACAGTTCCGAACGCACAGGCCCGAACGAATCGTTCGGAACCTACCGAACGAACAGGTCCGAAAGTACCGAACGCACAGCCCAAGCGCCTGCAAGGTTTTGGCCGGGTACCTAAAACGTGGCCAGAAACCTGGTCTTAATAACCGAGAGTTAGTATTGACCAGCGGTGATGTATAGTTCCGAAGACCACCTCATTTATTAATTAATTATAGTTTATTGGGAGATTATCTATTGCGAATAGTGAAGAATGGGGATTGGGGTAGAATGGGGATTGGGGTAGAATGGGGATTGGGGGTTGGAAGGGGAAATGGGAAGGGACTATAACGAAGGGATGATGGGAATATATATATATATATATATATCTATATATATATATATACATATATATATATATATATATATATATATATATATATATATATATATATATATATATATATATATATATATATATATATATATATATATATACAGAAGGCGACTATTCCACTCCAGCGAAACATTGACGTCCATGACCTGACCTTCAATCCCTCCTCAAGGCTTGTGCCCACCACGTTCCCACCACGTTCCCACCACGTGCCCACCACGTGCCCACCACGTGCCCACCACGTGACACAGAGACCTCGTAAACACACACATTAACCCCCTTGAGTATACAACTTAAAACCACGATATCTTAAAGAGCTCGTCTTAAGATCGTCTGGTATCTTAAGAGTTAATAATCTTGGCGGTGTGGAGTGACTGTTTGATCTACCTTTAATTAATGGCTGTCTCTCACAGGTAACTTATTAGCACCTCTGAAGCTTTAGCAGAAGCTTTAGCGTCTGTACTGTATTTGCTCTAAGGTTTGGCTGGTCTGCTGAACTTGCTCTAAGGTCTGGCTGCTCTGCTGTACCTCCTCTAAGCTGTACCTGCTCTGCTGTACCTCCTCTAAGCTTTCCCAGCTCTGCTGTACCTCCTCTAAGCTTTCCCTGCTCTGCTGTACCTCCTCTAAGCTGTACCTGCTCTGCTGTACCTCCTCTAAGCTGTACCTGCTCTGCTGTACCTCCTCTAAGCTGTACCTGCTCTGCTGTACCTCCTCTAAGCTTTCCCTGCTCTGCTGTACCTCCTCTAAGCTGTACCTGCTCTGCTGTACCTCCTCTAAGCTTTCCCTGCTCTGCTGTACCTCCTCTAAGCTGTACCTGCTCTGCTGTACCTCCTCTAAGCTTTCCCTGCTCTGCTGTACCTCCTCTAAGCTTTCCCTGCTCTGCTGTACCTCCTCTAAGCTGTACCTGCTCTGCTGTACCTCCTCTAAGCTGTACCTGCTCTGCTGTACCTCCTCTAAGCTGTACCTGCTCTGCTGTACCTCCTCTAAGGTTTGGCTGCTCTGCTGTACCTCCTCTAAGCTGTACCTGCTCTGCTGTACCTGCTCTGCTGTACCTCCTCTAAGCTGTACCTGCTCTGCTGTACCTGCTCTGCTGTACCTCCTCTAAGCTGTACCTGCTCTGCTGTAACTCCTCTAAGCTGTACCTGCTCTGCTGTACCTGCTCTGCTGTACCTCCTCTAAGCTGTACCTGCTCTGCTGTACCTGCTCTGCTGTACCTCCTCTAAGCTGTACCTGCTCTGCTGTACCTGCTCTGCTGTACCTCCTCTAAGCTGTACCTGCTCTGCTGTACCTGCTCTGCTGTACCTCCTCTAAGCTGTACCTGCTCTGCTGTAACTCCTCTAAGCTCTTGCTCCACGTGGACCCTCTTAGCTGGGATAAAAATAGTCTGCATATTTTTTTGGTCATCTCAGAACAGGTATTGTCGATTTGCTGAGTTTCTCCTCGTGTTTAGCGAGAGGTTTAACGAGAGGGGCTTTTAGTGGGGGACAAGCAGCCTCGTTCATTAGCGAGAAATGGTCGCAGGGTTAAGCCCATTGCTGTCTTATAATCCAAGTAATAATTACGAAGTCAGTACATCTTGGTATCTCTCCTGTTGTCTTACGTGCTGTGATAATGACTTAATATTTTAACGAGCTCCGTCGGGGTGGGGGGGTGGGGGGAGGGGGGTGATATTAAGTTGGTAGTTACTTCCTCTAACTACCTATAATTGCCTAACTACCTGTATGAATAAGATTAGGAGGGTATAAATAGCAGCTGCCTCGTATGGAGCAACAGGTGTTCTGCTGTTGTTTTAATTCTTAAGGTCTTATGTGTTGTTTCTTGAGCTTCTCTGTTTTGTGATCTGGGGAGCGGGGGGGGGGAAGGGAAGGGGGGGTGCAGAGGGAAGGGAGGGGGGGAGGGAAGGGAAAGGGGGGGGAGGGGAACCCTTTCATTAAGGCAAGAGTCATTCCTAGGGAAGGGGGGCCTCCAAGAAGGGGTCATTAGGGCTGTTTTTTATTCGCTAAACGCTCACTACACCGCTGTTTTTTAATGGTCTTTTTTATATTCAACAAAAGGTTCCAAAAATGGTTTCATGAAAGGACGGTTACTGTCTCTAATGACAGCTGTAGGGAGTGTTAAGGGAGGCTTGTAAACAAGGTAGTTAAGTCATTAACTACTGTTCGCTCACCTGGATTATTATGGTCGTAACTAGTCGAGTGAATTGGTCATCCGAGCTTATGTTCTCTCGGCCAAAATATGTTGTGTTAGAATTCATAGTGGCTTGCAAAATTGATAGGCTGTTCCGTTTTCTATCTATGGGTTCCTGGTTAGGTTAGGTTCGGGTGATTTAATACAGCAGTTTTGTGACGTTGTGACAGCGCTAGAGAACGGGCTGGGTCAGTACTAATCGAGTGATCTGGTCAATATTAGTGAAGATTTACGGGCTATTCATGCCCGTGCCACCTCTTGGGAGGCTTAATCTTCATCAATCAATCAATCACCTGTTACCCAAAGCTGTCAGAGGCCTCACAGAGCGGGAAAAAGGTGTCAACATACGCACGCCGCAGCTCTTCTTTTTAACTAGGTTAGCGCATAGCGATTTTTTTCTCTCTTATCTGACTCAAAAATTAAAAAAAACACGTAATTAGCAGACACTTTTCCGGTTTACTTATTAAGTATGTTTGTGTAGGCTGAGTACAGTGTAAGCTGAGCACAAGGAGTCGTTTAGGCATAAACCCAGGTTTTCATAAAGGGTTTGAGTACAAGTTGGAAGGGGGCCTCGTAGCCTGGTGGATAGCGCGCAGGACTCGTAATTCTGTGGCGCGGGTTCGATTCCCGCACGAGGCAGAAACAAATGGGCAAAGTTTCTTTCACCCTGAATGCCCCTGTTACCTAGCAGTAAATAGGTACCTGGGTGTTAGTCAGCTGTCACGGGCTGCTTCCTGGGGGTGGAGGCCTGGTCGAGGACCGGGCCGCAGGGACACTAAAAAGCCCCGAAATCATCTCAAGATAACCTCAAGATAAGGCTTCCGGAAGAGTATTCAAGCCCGTGCCAAATATTGGGAGGCTTAATCACCCTTGTTCTCAAACCCTCTATAAACCTAGGTTTATGTCTCCTGTTATTTGGTATTTTCATGTATCTTAACTATGACCTCTAATGGCGCCACTACTGCTTGTTGGTGTTGCGCCCTTTCTGAGAGACTCCGATGTTGATCCTATTTTTTGGGAGCTTCATAGGATCAAGTAGTCCTTTAAGAGGTCCTGTCACATACTGCCCTGGAACTCTTAGTGGACTATCATTGGAATCCCTTATTGAATGTATTCTCCGACCTTTACAGGATCAGGATCATATCAGATCCTGTTATACTTTGTCCTGGAGTTGCGCTAGTAGCCTGTCTATTGAACCCCTTGTTGATCCTATTCTCGGGCACTTACAGGATCAAATAGTCCACTATAATGTCCTGTTATATCCGGACACCATTAGCTAGAGCGTCTTCTTAAGACCCGTCATTGAATGTTCGCCTCGAAGTTACAGAATCCTGGCCTCGAAGTCACAGAATCCTGGCTTCGAAGTCACAGAATCCTGGCCTCGAAGTCACAGAATCCTGGCTTCGAAGTCACAGAATCCTGGCCTCGAAGTCACAGAATCCTGGCTTCGAAGTTACAGAATCCTGGCCTCGAAGTTACAGAATCCTGGCCTCGAAGTCACAGAATCCTGGCTTCGAAGTCACAGAATCCTGGCCTCGAAGTCACAGAATCCTGGCTTCGAAGTCACAGAATCCTGGCCTCGAAGTCACAGAATCCTGGCTTCGAAGTCACAGAATCCTGGCCTCGAAGTCACAGAATCCTGGCCTCGAAGTCACAGAATCCTGGCTTCGAAGTCACAGAATCCTGGCTTCGAAGTCACAGAATCCTGGCCTCGAAGTCACAGAATCCTGGCCTCGAAATCCCAGAATCCTTTCTTCGAAGTCACAGAATCCTGAATTCGAAGTCACATCGGATCCTCTCTTTGAACAGCCCCAAGGCCCACGAAAGAAATTCCCGAAGATATTTCCACGAACATACATTTTCCTCACGTTCGCAAAGTAACCAATTGTACCAGAGAGGGTGAGAAAGGGACTGAGTTCGCGGTGTGGCCTGACCGTTCGTTTCGAAAGGAAATTGTATTGGACACCGGCGTAGTTCAGGAAAAGCCTGTGAAACATATACGTAAGAAAGAACTTTTTGGGGGGTCGTTGTATACAATGGTTTTGGCTCGGGGGGCCGGCTATCTTCTTCGTTTAGTATTAATAGTGGTTTCATTTCGTACAAACTGGGAATTGTTTTTTGACAGAAACTGATGTTTGGGATTGCTGTGATTGGGGATTGTGGGAGATTGCTATAGTGAACTTAAGACAAGATGTGCCTTTGTGCTATTAGATGATTGGTTAGACAACATCTACACTACATAAGCAGTGGCTTTACCAAACTTTTGACCAATATGAGGCAATGAGAGGGCTTGTAGTCTCTGGCTTGTAATTTCTCCTCATTACAAGTTGTGGCTTGTAGTGAGAGTGGTTTCGCTATCACTTAAAACTGTTTTGACCATCAACAAGAAAAGTTTTGACCGTCAACAACAATAGTTTGACCACCAACAGCAGTTCTGAGGACTTTGCCAAAGGGGGAGGAAGAGGGGGGAGGGTTGTTTCCATCTTAAATATTGCTGTTTTGTCCACTTTGTCCAGTCTTCTCACGTCCTGCTTTCCTCCTCTTTTTTCGCCCTGTGAGGTGAAAATTTTTTTTAATATATATTTTTAGTTGTAGTTTAGAACTTAGGTGCCAAATTCACGAAGCAGTTACGCAAGCACTTACGAACCTGTACATCTTTTCTCAATCTTTGGCGGCTTTGTTTACAATTATTAAACAGTTAATGAGCTCCGAAGCACCAGGAGGCTGTTTATAACAATAACAACAGTTGATTGGCAAGTTTTCATGCTTGTAAACTGTTTAATAAATGTAACCAAAGCCGTCAAAGATTGAGGAAAGATGTACACGTTCGTAAGTACTTGCGTAACTGCTTCGTGAATCTGACCTCTGAGTGCTGAGATAAGCCTTGAAATATATATCATCGTTTCTCATACGATGATTACATCTTAGGTTGCATAGTGGAGAATCTACCTCACGTGGACCCTCGGGAATCGAACGCCGACCCTGTAAGACGCTCAACCGTCACTATACCGACCAGTCCAAGCGGATGGACGAGGCGTGGGAGTAATATCTCACTTTATCAGGCGAGTTACATTTAGAAACAAAGGGATTTGGATGTTTCTTTAATCAGTGATCTGAGGTAGTTATACAGTTGCTCCACAGAAGAAAGTCTCGCAAAGTCAATTACATTAGTGCTTTCACGCTCGGGAAGTTCAGTCACAGTGTTGAATACAGGAAGGCTAGTATTGCACACGTGTCACAAAGGTGTCACGAACGTGTCACAAACGTGTCACAAAGGTGTCACGAACGTGTCACAAAGGTGTCACGAACGTTTCATAAAGGTGTCACGAACGTTTCATAAAGGTGTCACGAACGTGTCATAAAGATGTCACGAACGTGTCATCAACGCCAACAGTTGAAACGTCTAATCCGTCACATGATTGGATTTCTCTACTGCGTCTAATCCTTGACATGATTG
This sequence comes from Procambarus clarkii, assembly GCF_040958095.1. NCBI lineage: Eukaryota > Metazoa > Arthropoda > Malacostraca > Decapoda > Cambaridae > Procambarus > Procambarus clarkii. Next base: position 18,375,853 of record NC_091237.1, on the reverse strand, counting down.
CGTTCTTTTGCTGCGTTTAATCTGAGACATGATTGGATTTCTCTACTACATCTAATCTGTGAATTTATTAGCTGTTCTCCACCACTAATAATCCGTGACATCATTGGACTTCTCTGCTATAAGTACATCAATTAAATTGATGGTGATTGATGGGGAAATGTACTCACAGTTGACAACAGTCCAAGCTGGAGTCCAAGATGATTAATATATCACAAAGGGAACTATAGTCATTATAAAACGCCCTCAAACTCACTCTCTCCTTAACCTAGGGGATCGAACCCAGGACTGGTCGACTGTGAGTGGACTGCGCAACCCACTGCACTATATGTGAAGGGGGGGGGGGCTCCTATAACACACCGTTTTTTAAACGTTTCAACGAACGTTTGGGAGCGTTTATGAACGTTTATTTTTTGCTAGCTAAAAACAAGGATTGCTATGGATTGTTCAGTTGGTAATTTAAAGTCACACACATATATATATATATATATATATATATATATATATATATATATATATATATATATATATATGTGTATGTATAGAGTACATAATATGTATCAAGGATACATATATCATACATAATAATAATACATCGTTGTATATTTAAATAAACAAGACACATACACAGTAATCTCACCATAAATTTTGCAAACTTTTACTCATTTCTCTGTTTAGCTCATTCAAGTAATTAGATTTTGCGTATTAAAATGAGGACAGTGTGTATTTTCCAAGTCAAATTGGATTGTGGCCGAGAAGACCTTCTTCATTAGGGAGTTTAATGAGGCCTCAGAGAGTTAATACTTGGTCCTTCATTAGTGGCTTTCTGAAAGACAAGCTGCTACCCCAAGGCTGTGATGAATGTTCTTTCTCTCTCTCTCTCTCTCTCTCTCTCTCTCTCTCTCTCTCTCTCTCTCTCTCTCTCTCTCTCTCTCTCTCTCTCTCTCTCTCTCTCTCTCTCTCTCTCAAGCTAAGAGGTGTTTTCCTACATCTGCTTATCTGTAGCCTAGCCCTTGAAACTCTTATTTTAATCTTTTAGTATTTACATCAACTAAATGTAATGGCCCCAGTAGTCGTCCTGTAAGCGAACGCTGAACCAGAAGCCAGTCTGCCCTGCATCCGAAGCTTCAATTGGTGGCTTCGTTTCACACATAGCAATGTGTATATGTGTAGCTATATGTCGGCGTTCAATCCCCGACCGTCTAAGTGGTTAGGCACCATTCCTTCCCCACCCGTCCCATCCCAAATCCTTATCCTGACCACTTCCATGTGCTATATAGTCGTAATGGCTTGGCGCTTTCCCGATAATTCCCTATCCTTCCCTTCACCCTGCCTTTCTGTGGCCTGCATACCTCGGGCCAGATTCACAAAGCAGTTACGCCAGCACTTACGAACCTGTCCATCTTTTCTCAATCTTTGGCGGCTTTGTTTACAATTATTAAACAGTTAATGAGCTCCGAAGCACCAGGAGGCTGTTTATAACAATAACAACAGTTGATTGGCAAGTTTTCATGCTTGTAAACTGTTTAATAAATGTAACCAAAGCCGTTAAAGATTGAGGAAAGATGTACACGTTCGTAAGTACTTGCGTAACTGCTTCGTGAATCTCATCACCCCCTACAACACCAGACTACAAGAAGGGAAACATTGTTGATCGGATGGTAAACTGTACTAGACTGTGAACCTGAATCATAGATGGCGCTGAGGCTCGTCACAGCGCCACCCACAAGATGGACATGAGGTGTATAATATATGTATCTAGTCAATCGACGCGGGGGTACGGCATTGACAATGAAAGCTTTTGGACTTTGTATTTTTTTTTTTTTAGGATGAGGTGGATTCAGAGAAACAAAGGGATTCGAACCACCGCCACTGAATAGTTGGGTGTGACAAGGATTTATGGGTCAAAGTTCGATATTTAGGCTTGACAGCCTTGACGTGTGAATATTGGTACTGAAACCTATTTATAGGTGAGTGTTTGACCATATGAGGAAAACTCTAGTACAGAGAGAGAGAGAGAGAGAGAGAGAGAGAGAGAGAGAGAGAGAGAAAGAACGAGAGAGAGAGAGAGAGAGAGAGAGAGAGAGAGAGAGAGAGAGAGAGAGAGAGAGAGAGAGAGAGAGAGAGAGAGAGAGCAAGAGAGAGAGAGAGAGAGAGAGAGAGAGAGGAGAGAGAGAGAGAGAGAGAGAGAACGAGAGAGCGAGAGAGAGAGAGAGAGAGAGAGAGAGAGAGAGAGAGAGAGAGCAAGAGAGAGAGAGAGAGCAAGAGAGAGAGAGAGAGCAAGAGAGAGAGAGAGAGCAAGAGAGAGAGAGAGAGTTTATATGGGATCCTGTGTATGTGACTTATTTTATAAGAAGTGACATGAATTAAAATCAATGGTATTTGATTCTCTACTGAATGCCTAAATAGCTTTGATCCTGACAGTAGCTGTAATTTGTAAATAAGTTTATTAAGTACTGAAGAGGACCTGTAAACGATGTATTAGAATCCTGTGCACTTGTATCATGAATGGAATTTATTGGATCAATAATTAATCTTATTTAATCAGAAATTCATATTAGAGTTTAGTCAGTGTAAGAAAAGGCGAAAGCGAGTATTGATTTAATTAGTGTTGTCTATATTTCTCCGCAAAATCATCAGTTTGCTTAAGCAAAAGATACATTAACTCGAAGAAAACCTATCTTATATCTTATTAGAAGACCTTTATTTCCTTATCTCAAGGAAATCTTGAGATAAGTCTATATTATTTTAAATATTTGATTTGATTTGTCAGTTGAGAGGCGGGACCAAAGAGCCGAAGCTCAACTCAAGAAGGAAGAATTTGGTGAGTTAGGGAAAGGATGAAAACAACAACAGTTGTTTAACTCCCGTGGTACCTATTTACTATTAAGTGATCAGGTACATGAGATGAAAGGAAACGTGTCCCAAAAGTCTCTGTCCTACACGGGAATCAAACCCGGGACCATTTGGCTGTGACCTGGCTGCCCTGAACCCTCCCATCTTTTACCTGTTCATATCCCTTGAGTTTCTATTTCCGTACGCTCTATTAGTCTCTCGTACTAGCTCTTAAAACATGTATCCGCTGGCATTCCGATAAATTTAACTCTCCACATAACAAAATCCCGCACTCAAAAATGTGTAGAATTTCGAAAATGAATACAAAACATTAATGATCAAAATGTTACAAACTGGCCAGCACATGTTTACGATCCGGGGGCCAGATTCACGAAACAATTACGCAAGCACTTACGAACCTGTCCATTTTTTCTCAATCTTTGGCGGCTTTGTTTACAATTATTAAACAGTTAATGAGCTCCGAAGCACCAGGAGGCTGTTTATAACAATAACAAGAGTTGATTGGGATTTTTTCAGGCTTGTTAACTGTTTCATAAATGTAACCAAAGCCGTCAAAGATTGAGGAAAGATGAACACGTTCGTAAGTATTTGCGTAATTGCTTTGTGAATCCGGGTTCGGGTCTGTTGATACAAATGTGAGAAGCCTCAGGGCTGCCATTCAGCCTTGACTTCCTCCCGCCCTCTGGGGTTACTCTAATTATTTTCCGATATATTGGAGGACCTTTCGCAAGGTTTTCAGTTGACTGCTTCTCCTTGGATCCCTCGTGTCTGTGTTTTTTTTTATCCGAATTCTTAGCTTCCGGTTTCTTATTTGTGAGACAGATATTTTTCCTTCCCATTTTCTGCACCTTCCTACGTTATTATTGTTCCTTATACTTCGTTGGTTTTGTTTCTTGCATCATTGTTATTGTTGCGTAGCTCACTGTTATCGTTGCGAACTTCGTTCTTATTGTTCCTTGTTTCATGATTGTTTCTTTCTTTATTAATGTTCGTTACTTCGTTGTTATTCTTGTTTCCTTTGTTATTGTCGTTCCTTCCTGCTTCATTAGTAGTTATTTTCAGTTATATTATTCAACTCAACCTCATACAGAGAGATGCAAGGCACTTTAAAAAGCCTCAAAACCTAGCCTACTCTATCCCAGCCATGCCTAGCATAGCCTAACCTAAGCGAATACATCCTAACCTAATACAACATAAAACACCTTAACCTAATACACGCTACAGTATGTTAATGCAGCCTAACCCGAGTTAATTCAACATAAGGCAGCCTAACCCAATCTTTTTTTTTTCAACCTTTTTAACCTTAAAATAATTTTCATGTCTCAAAGAACCCTTGCATAAAAAGTATTACAGAATATACATATATTTATTGGTCTGAAAAATATACATTTATTTATCACAAAAAATCAACCATATCTATAAACACAAGAAATTAAACATTGCCAATGTTGCAAAATCATAAGATAAATCAAGGCAATAATACGAAGCTCAAGACCATCTTATTTTTCAAGTTATTTTAGATAATGATATTCGTTTCTCTAATGTGAAACCTGAACTTGTCTCTGTGTACACAAATACTTCGTTGGTGGAACTTTAAGACAGACATACACGGATGAAAAGCTTGGTTGAATTAATATTAAGCGATGTTCGAAGGAATAAGGAATTGGCATTTTATTTTAGATAGGTTTTAGACAGGTGGTCTACAGGAGTAGACCACTTCTGACTCCTGTTAGTTGCCCCTGGAACACGATTCGTCAGTCGGTTAACAACCAGATACCCAATTACTGCTGGGTGAACAGTTAAGGACTGGTGCACAATCAAAAATATATATATTATTGCCCTTGGTAGCATAGTGTGCGGGTAACGTCATGTGTGTGGGTAACGGAAGGTGTGTGCGTGGGGTAATATCATATGTAGTGGTAGCAGGTGTGCGGGTAGTGGAAGGTGTGTATGCGGGGTAATGTCATATGTGGTGGTGGTAGCAGGTGTGTGGGGTAGTGGAAGATGTTAATGCGGGGTAATGTCATATGTGGTGGTGGTAGCAGGTGTGCGGGTAGCGGAAGGTGTGTGTGTGTGTGTGTATGTGCGGGTAGCAGAGGTGTGCGACGGTCAGGAGCAGCAGTCGCCCGTGGGAACTCGTGGGAAGAGGATATATACCCGCACCCCTCCACCGCCCGCCACCAGCTCTCTCTCTCTCTCTTTCTCTCAAATTAAAACCCACGAGCATTGATGTTCGCAATGCACCACCACTCTCGGGGAGAGCATGGCGTGTTAGTGTGTATATATTAACGTGATAAATGGTGAATGCGGACCCATTAACGCCAGGGAGCATGAACTTGTGCCGGTAGAAAAGTTTACTCATGAATCACACGCGAAAATAAACAAAGTGTGCCGGATGTTGTTGCCGAGATTGTCGCTGGATCTGGAGAGAGGTGAGTAGATTTTTGTATATACTATTTTGTGCCAAATTATATATATATATATATATATATATATATATATATATATATATATATATATATATATATATATATATATATATATATATATATATTAAATATTGAAGTGTTTAGTGAGAATCCACAAGGCCTTCTCTGAATACACTTTATTTTCTTCTCCGAGGCTAAGGGTCACTACAATTACACCAGAGGTGGTGTCCCCTATATATATATATATATATATATATATATATATATATATATATATATATATATATATATATATATATATATATATATATATAGTGAAAAATGGGTACCACAATTCATAAATTTGTATTGGTACCGAATTATATATATAAATTGGTACCTCAGTTTATATATTTGCTATATTAAATAGTCAAGACATAAACTGCTAAAACAGTGGAAAAGGATAATTTTGCCTAATACACAAAAGTTGCTGGCTTTATTTTCATATCTGGGTAAAAAAAATTGTCAGACTTTAATGAATCGAGCATTGATGTTATTAATGAATCGAGCATTGATGTTATTAATAACATCAATTAATAGTATATATGTCTGGTTTTGCGTAGGTTTGACATTTTTTTTAACAATCTAGGATAGGTTAGATTTGGTTAAAATTAAGAATATTTCGATATAATGTTTATTAAATGTAAATATCCATCAGCGATATAATAGCTAAAACATAAATATTTAAATATTGAAAAATTATGTTTAAGGAGATTCAGTTATTGGGGTTCTAAGATATATATACAGTATATATATATATAATATAAGATGAATTGTGGGAATTTGGGCCGATTTCGGAAGGGTGATGAGGGGACATCCGCTGTTCATTAGTGTGGCCCAGATGGTGATTACCCTTCCCAAGTTAGTCGGGCTGGCCGTTGTGATGATGATGATGACAGTGTGGAGTAATTGTGGTGCTTCTCTCTCTCTCTCTCTCTCTCTCTCTCTCTCTCTCTCTCTCTCTCTCTCTCTCTCTCTCTCTCTCTCTCTCTCTCTCTCTCTCTCTCTCTCTCTCTTAACTCAGACTAGGGTTCATAAGGGCTATCAAATGATGTATCTAGTGAAACTACAAGCTAGATCTGTTATCCTACCTCAGCTCATCTGAAACCTGCTCCTAGAGACTCATTTATTTCATGAGAAATAACTTAGAAACTATCACATAGGGCACAATCATATAAGGAACCAGGTAAAACTGCAAGCAAGAGCTGTAATCCTACCTCAGATAAGCTGAAACCTGCTCATAGAGACCCATTTATATCATAAGCCTGTTATATGAATCATTAGAAATAAACTTTATTCATTAACAACATTAGGTAACAATCATGTAAGGAAGAGGATGAGCCTGTAGCCAACTGTGTGCCAGAGCCTTCATGTGATCAGTTGACCTGATATCCCGTGTGTCAACCTGTTGAGTGAACAAGTTCCAGATGCGAGTCAGCCTAAGAATGAATGATCTCTGATGGAGTGATGCTTTGGGGGTCTCACCTTTCACCCTGTCTCTCATTCTTTCTGTCTCTCATTCTTTCTCTGTCTCTCTCATTCTTTCTCTGTCTCTCTCATTCTTTCTCTGTCTCTCTCATTATTTCTCTGTCTCTCTCATTCTCTTTGTAAGCTTAAGCCAGAGTTGCCTAACATGCCTAATGTCCCGAAATATTAAATGTTATGAAAATTGTATCATATATTTTCGTATATATTTTTATACTTAATGTACGTATATGGATTATTTTGATTTGAACCCTAATTAACTTTGAAACCCTAGCCTAACATAAAAATAATTATTATTAATTTTTTTTTGTCTAATATAGGTAAAACGTGATTCAAATGAATTTGAAATTAGAGAAACTAAATAGAAACAACTTGTTAGGCAAAACAGAAGCACTATAGTTCAATCTTTGTATTGTCTAGGGACATTGTCCGCTGGAAATGTTTCCAATACATACCTTGAGGCTACCTTGAGGTGCTTCCGGGGCTTAGTGTCCCCGCGGCCCGGTCGTCGACCAGGCCTCCAGGCCTACATTAATATAATCTTTTGTTAGAAAAAAAAGTATTTCCTGTATTCAGGAAATTTATCTATTTCAATTTAAGATTCTTCATCTTGTTTCGATTTTTGTGAACTTTCAGCGTCATGTGAAGCAAAAAAACTTTTAATAAGGGAAATGTGCGTTTTGGGTTGTTGGAATTGCGTGTTTTTTTTAAACTAGGGCATGTATGTACGTTTAGAGTGTTTGGAGTGTGTGTGTGTGTGTTTTTTTTTAACGAGTGTGTGCGTTTGGGGTGATGGGGTTGTGTTAACCTACTCCATGCTCGGGCATGGTTGATCTCTTGGGCCTGGTTTATGGGTCAGTTAAATCACTCAGTTTACCTGTAACTCGTTGTTATAACCTAGAGAAGAATGGTGGGCGGTGGGGAAAGGGGGGGGGGATGTATTGACGTCAGTTGGTTCCAACCACTACTCCCACACTGCTCTAATCACTTATCCCATGTTTTCAACCACTCCCACAGCTCAAACCAACTACTTTCACGGTCCCAACCACTATTCTTTCGGCATCAACCACTATTCTTTCGGCATCAACCACTATTCCCACTACTCCCTTGCTATCATAATCATCAGTGTGGCCGTTTTTATAGCATTATCTTCCATCATTCTAAACCAAGATGGAAAATATAAGAACAAAATAATATCAACTTAGCCTAATTTTATCAAATAAAACTAATTTATACTTAAGTTTATCCCGTCTCATTTATTTCGGTGTAATCTTGTAGAGTTTACTTAAATTTAATCTATTTTGTCTTATTCTAACTAACCACGTTTGACATAACTCAATTTATTTTACTCAGTTTAATAAGTTTACACAGTTATCCTGTCTTATCCTAGCATAGTCTCCTCTAATTTAATCCGCCATAGTTTACGTAAATTGATGCTAAGCTAGAATATCCTTGGTTATTTTAGCCTGTCTTATCGTTTCAAGAAACTTTAATTTCTCAGCCCTAGGATTGCTAGGATTATCGAAGCCATCTGCTTCGATAATCCTAGCAATAATCCTAGATAATCCTCGGCTATGCTATTTGAGTCTGCTGTCTTTTGTCTAAGGTACCATTAAGGAGTAAATTTTGCATTTACATTGATCTAAAGTGATGTAAACTAACTTGGCTTGCAGGAATATCTATTTGGCACTTCCTTACCAATTTGAAAATTACACCCTTCCTCTTTAATATTATTTACAAGCATTTTTTTTTGTGAAAATTGTAGCAATCAAAGCCTAATGTTTTCCTTTGATTTGTGTTCATGAGGAAATTACCTTGTTCGTCCATGTTTTTAGGCTTGATTAAAGTAAGTGCGCTGTATTTACACGTCAAAAGTCCATCAAAAGAGACCATTTTTTTTATTATAATTTTTGTGTATTTTTTTTATGGAGAATATTAACTAACTCTCTTTCTCTCTGTCTCTGTCTCTGTCTCTCTCTCTCTCTCTCTCTCTCTCTCTCTCTCTCTCTCTCTCTCTCACTGTCTCTGTGTTTAAATAAGAAATATGGAGAGCGCCACTATTTTCAGCAAACAATTAAGAATACTTTGGCAGAGATGGAGGATAATATAAGCGAATATATAATAATAAGTGTATAACACCAGGAATATATATAATAATGTACGCAGGTCATTGTTTACTATGCTCTCCAGGAGGTACTCTCAAGTTTCTGAATAACATGATCCAGTTTGTGAATCCCTACATTGTTATAGTACTCAGTCCAGCTTCCAAAAGGTTCTGAGAACTTGCGAGTGCAGCTTAGCTGTCAGATGGCTCTTCTTAACCTCTCGAGTACACAATCCAGTTCTCAGAAGATTCTCCAAACTTAAGGATACACATACAGCTCCCAGAATGTACTTCGACCCTTTGAATAACTATTCTGCTTCTGTAGATGGTACTCAAAATTTTGAGTACATGATTTAGGTTCCAGTATTTACTACGACAATTTGAATAAGCGAATACATCAATCATATCATGATCTCATTTTTTCTTTACCGTATCATTATCAGTGCCATAATGAATACATTCTTCGGGAAATGAATTCATTCAGACAATGAATACATTCGGGCAATGAATACATTCGGACAATGAATACATTCGTTGGGGGTTTACGTAGGTTTTAAGCAATGTAAACTTTTGCGGTGGGTTGCTTAGGCTTTGTAGGCTTTTATTAGGGGGTAAAAATCACTTGTTATTGTATGCTTATCAAATCGTGAAGACGGGCTACAGCGAGAGAATGGGTCATGGGTAGACTTAATTAATTCCTAGCAAAACGCACAAACGTTGTGTTGAAACTATTGTTACGTTGATTCAACGTTGCAGCAGCGTAACAAACGTTAAAAATGTTGTATTAAAATTATGTGTGTGGGAAGCGAGGAGCCTGTGCCCAGCGGGACGCCATTTAATCACATAATCTTGTCAGTTACCCAATATAATCTTGGGCAGGTGACAAGAAGGTAGATAATGTCTTGTTAGTAACGCTGCAGCAGTAGTAGGGGTCCATCAGTCTCAGGAGACTATGGAGTTGCGCTCTGGTTGTCGGTCTGGAGTGGCCTCTCCAGGGCGCAATACCAGGTTAGGTTGATATGGAGGAGAAGCTGTTACCCATGCAGCAGGTCCCTACCCCCGTCTCCACGGCGCCGAAAGTCTATGGTCCGATGAGGACCATAGTATATATACAGACGTACAACGCAATTAGAAAGTAGAAATCGGCACTATTGAGTTGGACAAACAAGGGAAACTATTTGTTACTTGTGTTGCAAAGACAAATTCAAGTAACCTAACCTCCCTAGGCCTAATACACACTATCTGAGGCCTAATATAGTACATATGTGGACTATACTAGGCCTATGGATATTTAAGTTTATTTTATAGCTTCTTTATTTTTTTTAAGCATTCCTTACTAGTTAGTATACTACAACCCATCCTCCATCATCCCAGTATACAAAAAAGTATACTACAACCCATCCTCCATCATCCCAGTATACAAAAAAGTATACTACAACCCATCCTCCATCATCCCAGTATACAAAAAAGTATACTACAACCCATCCTCCTGTTTAGATTGTACATTTTGTGGCTATGTGCACCATAGTACAAATATTGACGTACTAAGCCATTAGATAGTGGAATTGTTTTCTATTTACTTTATAGAGTCCGAAAAAATGAAGCTAAAAAACAAACTTAAGATATTCCTAGGCCTAATATAGCGCATATATGTACTATATTAGGCCTCAGATAGCGTGTATTAGGCCTAGGGAGGTTAGGTTAGTTGAGTTTGTCTTTGCAACATAAGTTTGAAATCCAAGCAACAAATATGTGAAAGTTTGTGTGAAACGTGAAAGAACTGAAAACTGAAAATAA